>NC_143479.1:67969954-68269954 GCF_027475165.1 Benincasa hispida | reverse complement strand
AAGCTAATGACGGTCGAATCCGAATTAAGCTAACAACCGCTAATGATAACAAGTACATTCAACTTTTCGGTGAAAAATATTCGGCGCATTAGTCAGGGAATTAAAGCCACCCAATCTAAGAAATCATAAGAGAGAAGCCGCCTTCACCCCAAAGTAAAAGAATGTTGAGGGTTATTGGCTATGCGCTACTCCTACTCCTAACTAACAGATTAAGCAGTGGAAGTATGACTGCGAGAGATAGAGACATGACAACTGTTAACGCGTAGTAAAATGCATGGGAATATAGATAAAATGGCGAGGATGTCTTCATCGTAACACTAAGCTTGATCACAAGGGTAACCAGCCAACGCATGCTATGCAATCATGCTATACACACTTGACGTAGATGCATGCGATGTATATGCGATAGTGTCGAGAGGCATTATTTTTAAGTCTCTATTCCCACTCATGTGCTCTCACACATAGGCAAGATGACCGCATACCACCATATCCTCCTAAAAGGATGCATACGCTGTGTAGTAGTAAATGAAGCTTATTCCTAAGTCACCATTCTTGCTTATGCGATCCAATCTGCTCTCCCGAGTCTAGATTTGGATTTTAGACTACTCTCCCAAGTATGCCTAAATGATGAATGATGTGCTCATAAGACAAGGTAATCACATAAAACATGGTTGACGTAAGAGTATTCCTATCTATAGTGAACACTTACTTACATTGCTTAATGCGATCAACTATTTACCCTCCTGGGCAGTTGGTTGCTGCTGACTCTACTCATAGACAAGCATTGTGTCCACTTATAGACAAGCGTTGCTACAGCTTCACACTAAGAAAATAAGATTTTCTCACAATACTCGCGCAATGCATACCTCTCGGTGGTTTGCTACATGCTTCATATGTCTATGCTGCATGATTAAGTATGCTATACTCTAGTAGTCTTACTTAGTAATGCAATGAAAGTGAAGGATGCTAAGTAAATGAAGATGGAGATGGAATCGAAGGAAAATATAGAAATGCATTGAACACAAAATGTATTAATCTCTTAAGCCACAATGTAATACAATACAAGGATAAAAGAGAAATGGAGGGCCAGATGGAAGCAATGTCTCGCTTCCATCAGATGTATGTCAAGGCTGCCGGTGGTGCCATGGATGGGCAGTGGAGTAGACTCTCTTGAGCTCTAACTTCGACAAAGGCTCCGGTCATCACTCGGAATGGTTGGGGGGATGAAGAACTCTTAAGATTACCTTCTCACGCTTTGGTCTGGATCACAAGGATCTGCCCTCAGGCAGAAAACCTTGGATGCCTTCAGGCAGAAGACCTTGGATCATTTGAAATTATGCTCTAAGGCTTCTATTTATAAAGCTTGATCGCCGACAACATTTATGGACTTGCTTTGAATTTGACACTCGCGGCGCGATGGTCCTTTTCTGAATCTTTGCTGCTAACGGCGTGGTAGGTGAAATGTCAACATCATCTTTTGACACTCATGAGGTATGTGTTCATGCTTGGTTTCCGAAGTGTCAACGCATTCCACCACCCTTGCGTTCATCCCTCTATTATGGTTATTACTCTATAGCTGCAATCTCCCTGCGATGACTGCATTCACTTGGCCGTCGCAACACCCATAAGACAGATGCATGCGTTCACCGCATGCGATCATCTTCGCGATAGCCTCGCTTCCACGCATGCAATCGATTTCTGCGTTTGCTACAAAAATAAATAGTTGAATGCATAATAACGCATAAAATTGGGTTAGCCGAGATTCTTAATGTCGATCGACGTAAACTCTTTTTCTCATGAATCCATAGTATAATCGCCGCATATTCTACTTAACAGCCCTTATAATTCTAAATAAAAGGCTTATAATAACGTACACTTCTGCCCGTCATTACACCCTCAAACTTAGAATCATGCTTGTCCTCAAGCATGCTTTATACTTGGGAAATTCATAATTCGCCCTCTGGCTTTCCCTTGCGATGACCAGCCTCTCAAAATATAATTTACTCATCTCTCTTTCATTGGCAGCAATGCTCTCCCCAACTTTTGATTACTTCTTCAAAGAGATCTTTTCTAAGCTTAAATCTGGCAAGGCTCTACTTAAAAACCTTTTACTTATTCCCCGCAACCTTGCATTTAGCTTTTAACAGTGTGTCCGTTGAAATATTTCAAAGATTTGCGATTTTATTATTAGAATGTGGCGTTGAACCTGGTTACGCTCATCGTTTTGGCTTGCCCCCATGTGTGCCATGCAGACAGCCAAATTCGGTTGCATGCCATATTCAACTCAACTCTTGTTTTGGCTTGATTTTGCGCCAAACGAAGGAGTTGCTCTTATGCATTGATCTTAGCCACTTACTTTCGTTTTTCTTACCTGCACGTGTGTCATGCGAAGTATTTAACTATGGGTAAGTACCTTTCACAACTTAACTCTTATCAGCATGGTTGCACTGACAGTGGAGTTTTTATTCCCAAACTTTTTTTTTTGAATAGCATCGCAATGTAGTGAACGCATTTCTCCGGGACCACTGCCACCAAACTTAGAGATTGGCAGCGTCTCGCTGCAAAGCTAAAGACAAACTCAACAGGAATGCGGTAACAAATGTTAGGTTTACACATAATAAAAATTAGACTGTCAAATTTTGAAGAAGCTATTAAAAGTGAGGCGAGCTTTGCGATGCTTAGTTAGCGGATGTAGTGAATTATACGTACCATCATAGATGCATCGCAAAGGTAGGCAAGCGGATAAAAGAGAATTTTGAAAGGATAATGCGTGCAAGATAACAAGAAAAGAATCTTTGAGTAGAATAACACTTGCGATCATGCTTCAGAATTCATGGGGTTGAAGCCATTCGTTGAATGATGGAGAGGATTCTTCCGTTGTATCTGTGCACCGAGGAGAATTATTGTCGCACCTACAAGGAGCAAACACACCTCATCCAAGAAAGTAGCCGCATATCCAAAATAACAATAAAAATAAACTAAACTAGAAAAGCAAGGTAAATATAGAGTAGAAGACGTCCTTGAAGAAATTGGAGTGAGTTCATCGCAAAGAGTCTTCCATGCAAGAGATTGTTCTCAACTACTTAGGTCAAGGGGCTCGCCCTGACCATTGGAACTTTCGGCAATTGTTGGGGGCATGTTGGCCACCATGCGCTTAGAACTATCTTTAGCTCATGCGATTGATTGCCCTTCTATCCTAGGGTCAATACTGGCTTTTGGCGCATCGCCTACACTTCAAATATTGTTTGCAACTTAGTCGCACAAGCTACAATACTCCCAAGGTAAAAAGGTTGCCTGCCGAAACATAAAACTTAACAAACTATTAGCTGCCAAGTCCCCGGCAACGGTGCTAAAAACTTGATGATGGAAATTTGGAAGCGCATATATGATGAATGTCTTAAGCTATGCGTTTATTCTCATGCGTCGATGGCCATGCGTTGGAATGGAAAGTATGCGTTAATCTCGTATGCAATGACCATGCGTTCCTATCATAAGTTTTGTTGCATGCTCGCCAAGTATAACGAGATCGCAAGTTTCTCGGGTGATCCGAGGTCGAACTCAGGGACTTGTAGCTAAATGTCATGAAGTAATGTGTTTGTGGTGAAGAATAAAAGAATATTGAGGGTTATTGGATATGTGCTACTCCTACTCCTAACTAACAGATTAAGCAGTGGAAGTATGATTACAAGAGATAGAGATATGACAACTTTTAACGTGTAGTAAAATGCATGGGAAAATAGATAAAATGGCGAGGATGTCTTCATCGCAACACTAAGCTTGAACGCAAGGGTAACCCCAGCCAACGCATGCTCTGCGATCATGCTATACACACTTGACGTAGACGCAAGCGATGTATATGCGATAGTGTCGAGAGGCCTTATTTCTAAGTCTCTATTCTCGCTCATGTGCTCTCACACATAGGCAAGATGACTGCATACCACCATATCCTATTAAAAGGGTGCATACACTGTGTAGTAGCAAATAAAGCTTATTCCTAAGTTCCCATTCTTGCTTATATGATCCAATCTACTCTCCCGAGTCTAGATTTGGATTTTAGACTACTCTCCCAAGTATGCCTAAATGATGAATGATGCACTCATCAGACAAGGTAATCACATAAAACATGGTTGACGTAAGATTATTCCTATCTTTAGCGAACACTTGCCTACATTGCTTAATGCGATTAACTACTTAGCCTCCCGGGCAGTTGGTTGCTGCTCACTCTACTCATAGACAAGCATCGCGTCCGCTTATGCTATAGCTTCACACTAAGCAAATAGGTTCTCACAATACTCGCGCAACGCACACCTCCCAATGGTTTGCTACATGCTTCATATGTCTATGTCGCATGATTAAGTATGCGATACTCTAGCAGTCTTACTGATAACTTGTAGAAATACAAGTTATTTATACTGTTTTATTTAGATATTGCAGCTAAAAGAAAGAAAAGTTGCATCGATAGTATAAAAATTGGCTAAGAAATGCGAGAATTATAAATTGTCGTCAATACACCCACTAACACCATTGCAATGGTAGAATAGAATGTTTCAGTTTCTGTTTTGTAGGAAATCAGTCATCACATGCGTTAATGGCTCAAAGATAAAATAAACAATGCATCAAATAAACAACGCATCTATGTCGCATTACGCCCATCATTCAGGAATGAAGAGATGACCAATGCAATGACAGCGCATGCAACAATCGATCAAGAGCTTAGCGATCAACGCAATTTCAACCCCATGCGGTAATAAAAAAATAACACCGTATGCGGCGATGGATAGAAGATGTAAAGAGCAACGCAATTGCAGAGGATTCTGACATATGTACAACTTTCAGTTGTGCATTTCTGATGGGTTGATTGCGTAACAAAAGGAATATTCACTCCACCATTTTAGGAACTATCTTAACCATAAAGTGGGGACCACAATGCAAAGAGTCAAGCTTCGCCTATAAATAGCTTCTGCAATTTCATTGAAAGATATACTTGAATACATAGAGACATGCATATACTGATCTGAGAGAGAGAATGGTCTGAAGCGATTTCCAAAGTAGATCCGAGATAATTACGAGGCAAGGTCTAGAGATGAGTCTCTGGGCAATGAATCCTTCCAATCCCTACCATTGAAGCTCTGTGCGAAGGTCACTTCTACCAGAAGAGCAAGCCTGAGAGCAAAGCTCTCCTCTCCATTACTTCCACACGCCGGCAAGCATAACCTCTATTCAGGATCTGTGTCAAGACGTTGACACTCTTTCTGTATTCGTTTCTAATCTCTATTTCACCATCTGTATTCATCTTCTTAATCTTTCATTCACACCATGTATCGAACGCTCAATCTTAGCATTAAATGTTATGATCATCACCATTATCATCTCTCTGTCTATTTTCGTTCATCCATAATCCATTTTCTCCATGATGTTTTCCTAATTCCCTGGGTAATTAGAAAGAATTAAGCAAGTAAATTAATTTGTGTAGGAAATAATTAAGTTTAGCTAAAGCATGCTCGACGACATCTTCACTTGTGAGAGCAAAAGTGAAGATGTTATTCCACCTATTGAGAGAAGGTTGGAAGAATGCGTTATCTAAAGCGAGAAGTACTTCCAGAGATGGAAGTAACCTTACGTTCATCACGTTCATCCCTGTTTCACCATAGAGATATGGGAACGCGGCCGATCATCGTGAGGTGTACGCCAAGGGAAAACGGAACCTTAGTTGCATCTTTAACGCAATTGACAAACTTGCGTTGTTTTTACTATTTACTCTTTCTCTTTCTGATTCATCCATAAAGAATTGCTATCACATACCATGATCCTTTGTATAACTTCACATTCAGTCTCGAACTCAGTATCATGTATCATGATTCTTGTATCTTGTATCATCTTAGTTTAGGATTTTATTTTCAACGCAACTTTATTTTATCGCAATTTTATTTTCATCGCACTTTAAATTCCTGTATAAACCCAATTCTTTATTAATTGTAAAAACCAGTCGCATGTATCACAAAAGTAATGCATTAATGAAAACAATCCCTGTGTTCGATCTCGGATTATTCTGAGAAACTTGCATTGGAATTATACTTGGTTTCAGTGCAAGGAAACTTGTGACACACATTACTATATCGCATACTACAAGCATATCATTAACAACACATATTTAGAAGTAGTATCGCATAAAGACTAAAGATATAAATTACCGTTACAAGTTTATAGCGTCATTGCCGGGGATCAGTAATGGTTAGTGTGAATACTTTTGTGGTATTTTGTAGGATAGATCTCTTTGTACTAGTTGTTTATTGTTACTTAGAAATTGATCTTATGTCACACAACGCATGGATGCATATGATGCACGCAAGGTACAAATCCATGTGATACTACTTCTAGATATGCGTTAAGTAACAATGTTCTTGTAGTATGTTGTGCGTCGTCACAAGTTTCCTTGCGTTGAAACCAAGTATAATTTCACAGCAAGTTTCTCGATGTGATCCGAGGTCGAACATAGGGGTTGTTTGAGGTTATTGTGTTATGCTTGTGATACATGCGACTTGGGGTTTTCAATTAATAAAAGTTGTTGTGTACAACAATATAAACATGCAATAAAGTAAAGTAAAACGGTAAAGATGCAATAATAAAATAAATTGCATTAAAGTTTGCGCTTGCATAACTGCATCATTCTTTTCCATGTACTATTTCAACAGCGCCTCTAATGATCCTCCCGAGGCATTAGATGATGATGATG
Organism: Benincasa hispida; assembly: GCF_027475165.1. Classification (NCBI taxonomy): domain Eukaryota; kingdom Viridiplantae; phylum Streptophyta; class Magnoliopsida; order Cucurbitales; family Cucurbitaceae; genus Benincasa; species Benincasa hispida. Next base: position 68,263,221 of record NC_143479.1, on the reverse strand, counting down.
GTTGCTGGTTCTGTGGTCTTGATTGCCCTTGGTTGTGGTGAAATGGAGGATTTCCTCTGCTGCCCCCCTGATGTTTCATTGGCCCCTTTAGGTTGGGATTGCCACCCCAACTGAAGTTAGGGTGACTTTTCCAACCCGGGTTGTAGGTGTTGCTGAAGGGGTTGTTTTGGATAGCACACACTTGTTGAAGATTCAATGGGCATCATTCAGCTCCATGAGCCCCTCCACAGTTGATGCAACCAATTGCGGCCACTTGAGCCGGTGCAGCGGGTTGCGCTGATTGTGGAGCAATGGCTCGTTGATTAATGGCCATTGATTGGAGAATTGAGGTTACCGTGGCCATCTGGGTTGCCAATGTAGTCATTGTTCTCCGCAAAGACAGTGGTTGTTTCAGCTTTTCTTCTCTCGGCACCTCGGCCTCCATATCCGTCATCTATCTAGTCATCCATATTCCGCGAGATGCAGTCAAGGATGACTTTGGCCTCCATGTATGTCTTGTCCATAAAACCTCCTACCGTGGAGGTATCAGCAACAACCTGCGTTTCTCTGTTCAGGCCAGTGTAGAATGTTTCCATCAAGACACAATCGAGAATCCCGATATTCGAGCAGTTTTTCACCAACCTTCTAAATCGCACCCAAGTGGTGCTCAGGGTCTCATTCTCTTTTTGTTCAAAGTTCAGCACATCCTTTCGTCTTCTTGTGTTGATAGCTGGTGGGAAGAACTTCTTCATAAACTGCTCAACCAATTGCCCCCATGAAGTGATTTCATTGGGCTCTAGTGAATAAGCCCACTTCTTAGCCTCATCCCTCAAGGAGTAAGGGAACAAATATAACCTAATATTCTCCAAGGTCGCGCCAGGTAGGGAGAAATTGCCGCACATCTCGACAAAGCTGGTCAGGTAGGCATGCGGGTCTTCACCTTGCAGACCCCCAAACTGCCCTGCGTTCTAAATCATTTGTAACATGACCGGCTTGATCTCAAAGCGCGATTATCCTCAATAGTTGGCCTTGAGATTCCAGGCAAAAAATCGTGCAGGTTGGGTGCTGCATAGTTTCGCATTGGGATATTGCAATCGGCTGTCAGGAATACGGGATCCTGAGCCAGTCGAACAGCCCCTTGATTCATATCTGGCATCGCGTTATCGTTATTATCTGCCATGCTGGCTGCCTTTTTTCGCCGATTTCTATTCTGGCATATCTCGTGCGGAAGCTTCACTCAATCTCAGGGTCAGCTACGAATTCTGGTTCAAGACTAGGATTCATAAACTGTCAGACTACTCTCCACGTTGAATAGCCAGTACAATGAGATCTGTCCTGCAAAATACGAAAAACCACTCAAATAAGAAACCGTTAACCAGATCCCTAGCAACGACGCCATAAACTTGTTGACTCGTAGGTATGTATGATATTAAATGCTTAAAATGATGCGATACTACTCCTATTTATGCGTAAATTAAGAATATTCATGTAGTATGTTCTGCGTTGTCACAAGTTTCCTTACGATGGGGCCAAGTGTAATTCCACCGCAAGTTTCTCGGTATGATCCAAGGTCGAACACGGGGAAATGGTTTTCGGTTATTGCGGTATGTTCATGGAATATGTGAATAGGTTTCCAATTCTTTATAAAGGAGTTTGTACAGGTATGTAAATTGCGGTAAAATAAAGGAAAGCAATAAAGATGCGATAAAACATAAAAATACAATAAACCTAAACTAGATGTTACAAGATACAGACTTCATGTACAAGATGCTAGGATTAAGGCTGGCTGTGAAGGTTGTGCATAGATGTGGGATGTGACGACAAGTCTTATGAATAGAATAGAAAGAGAAAGATACGTATTACAGACAATGCAAGTTCTTAATTGGATTGAAGGTAAAAAATACTGTTTCGCTCTTCTCTTGGCGTACACCTCTCAGTGATAAGCCATGTTCCCCATCTGTCTGTGGTGAAACAGAGTCTAATGTAATGAACACAAGGTTGCTTCCATGTCTGGAAGTACTACTTGCTTTAGTTAACGCACTCTTCTGACCCTCTCTCGATAGATTAGAATGATATATTCACTTCTGCTCTCACAGATGCCGATGCCGTCTAGCATGCTTTAGCTAAACGTATTTTATAACCTTAATACAGGTTAAGTTCTTGGTGATTCGTATTGCTCATCAGGAGATTAAGAAAACATCATGAAGAAAGTGACTAACGGGTGAATAGAAATAGATAGAAAAAGGTAGATGGAATCTATCGAAACATTTAATATTTATACTAAGCATTTGATACATGATTTGTGAATGAAGAGATAAAGAAAATATGGAATACAATAAAAGAGAGATAGAACAAATATAAACAAGTGCTAATGTCTTGGCACAGATTCAATGGAGATCTGCTTGCCGGATCGGATGGTTTCGATGGTAGGAAGAACTTCCCTCTCAGGCTTGCTCCACCGGTAGCAGGGATCTTTACGCAGAGCTTCGATCGGGTATATGGTAGGTCGGATCTGAGATTCACCTTTCAACTTTATCTCGTTTTCTTCCCGGATTTCTTCTCTTCAGCACTCAGCTCAACCTTTTCTCTCTAAAATCTTATAGTACTTAGCCCCATATCCAGTAGCATACTTTTCTTTGAAATCAATGGGGTATTTATAGGAGTAGATCCTTGACTCCAGCCTTGTGGTCCCCACTTGATGGTTATGATAATTCTGCAGATGGAGGGATATTATTCCTTCTGTTATGCAATCAGACCATCAATTCTACACAACCGTTAGTTGTACACGTGTCGCTCAGTTGCATCTTTCGATCATAGGTTCACATGCAGTGTTTGTTTTTATTACCGCATGCGGTCGAAGCATAGCTCTAGACCGACTGTCGCCTTGCGCCGTCACTTCGGTAATCGTCTCTTCATGATTGATCGACTGGTGCAATTGTGACATAGATGTGTTGATTAGTTTCTCATAAGCCTTGAGCACAAGCAGTGACTTGGTCTCCTGCAAAATAGAGTAAAGTTTGGCTTGTCTTCCATCTTTTTGGTGTTAGTGGGTGTAATCGCAAAAATTTATAATTATTGTCATACTAGGCTAATTTCATACAAATGGCGCATAATTACTAACTTTTGGTCGCAATATCTAGATAAGGTGGCATAAATAACTTGTATTTCTTCAAGTTATCAGTTACACTCTTCATTTTGGTTTGTTCCCACGGGTGTCATGCGAACATCCAACTACGGTTGTGTGCCAATTTCAAATTTAACTCATGATATTCAGAGGAGTTGTCTCTTGCACTCTTTTATTTTCTCTTTTATTGCGTTGTTCTTGGAAACCCACCTTCGTTTTGGCTTGCTCCTATGATTGTCATACGAACATCCAACTACGAGCAGACTCCTTTCTCAACTAAACTCTTATCAGGTTGGGAACATTTTTGAGGTTTTCCCTTGCGCTGACATTGCAGTTTGGCATAATTTTTTTTTTAATGAAATTGAAAATGAACACATTTTCTTAATCATCGCATATTCTTGATCTTATTTGCTCAGACCTTCTCCACCCCCAAATTTAAATATAAGCAAGGTCCTCATTGTGTTGTTTGGATAGACTAGACAAACACTTAGAATAAAAATTTCAAAAAGAAGGTTTGAACAGAACTTTGTAAGATAAAAGGTAAAGTACTACTAAACTAAGAATTAACTAAGTGTTGTTACCCAGTGCATCTGAGTTATCCTTCATTTGGTATAGTTAATTGATGTCCTTTGTGCTGAAAGGCACCACTTGCCCTTTTATGGTCATCACGTCCCTAGTGCCATGTAGCCGTCCATGGTAAAAGTCGTGCACTACCTTGGGAACAACAATGGCTAGGCACTGGCAAAATGTGTCCGAGCCATGCTCCACGATCACGCTCGTGATGAGATCAGGTAGTGGCGTTGGCGCAGGGTAAAAGCCCTTCTCCATCAACAAGTCGTCATTTTCTTTCTTTATGGATGGACGTGCCTTTGCCAACGCGGGCTTGCTGCTTTCTACGACCGCTTTGCCCTTTCCTTTGGCCAACATAAGGTGGGATTGTTGCCTTTGTTTTCTTTCTTGTTCCTTGCATTGTTCTTCCTTCTCTCGCTCGGCAAGTTCCTTGCTCTTCTTCTTCTGTAAGCGCTTCCTATTCGCTTCGCGCTTCTTCTCTTTCTCTTCTTCCAATCTCCTTTTCTCTTCTTCTTTCTTCTTTTTCTCTTCCTCTTCTTCTTCTCTTTCTTCTCTTTCAAACTCCTCCTCAAACTGCTCGGAGGCCAACAAAAGGCGGTGTTCCTCTTCAATCTGCCTTATTTCATCAAGCCTTGAGATCTCGTTATTGCGGCAAACTTCCTCATCATGCAATTTTCTTCTTCTATCACCTTCTGCGGTGATGAGTTTTGCTCGCTCCATTTTCTCCTGCTTCTCCTCCTCTTCTTTTCTCCTTCTTTCTTTTTCTTTTAATGCGATTATTAGTCTATGAGGGTCAACAGAAGACCCTTGCGGTGCATTCTCCCTACGATGCCGCATCAGGGGGTTTGTCTTCTCCTTCTTCACCTTCCTCCGCCGCAACCATTTGCATTGTTTCAGGTTACGTCGGTTCCATCAATTGCGCTTTTTCCCCTCTATCCTCCCTCATGGAGGTTGATTCTCCATCCTTTTTAGTGCTCGCAGCCCTCTGCTTCTTTTCTTCTTCTTTCTTTAGGCGCCTTTCTTCACGCCGGCGCATTCTTCTTTCTTCCTTGTCTTTCTTCTCCATCTCCTTCTTCTCTTCCTCATCTTAATCATCATTCTTCTTCTCTTTATTCTTTTTCTCCTTGCGATGATGAGATGACTCAGCTTCACCAGTCTTTCTCCCTTTTCCTTTATTCTTCTTCTTTTCCTCTTCAACTTCTTCTGGTTGCGTCTCTAATGCAACTACATCCATCGCAACTTTAGGAGTCTCTACAACAACTTTAGCCTCTTTAGTCTCCTCCACCGCAATTCTAGAGGGTCCGTCATAGGTTTCTATGTGGGCAGTCACCTCAGGAGTCCCTAAGGTCAGAGTGTCTCTTTCTACCTCTTTTTCAACCACCACTGCCTCCGCCACCACCATTTCTTCAGCCACCGCCACCTTTTCAGCCACCACCGCCACCACCTCCTCCGTGGACAGTGGTTGGTCTTGCAACCCTTGCCTCGGGTAATCCCCTTCCTCGCTCTAAATGACTCAGAATGTTGCCAAACACTTCCTTGTCATCATGCCTCTTCTTCTCGCTTTCATTTTAGACGACAGGAGTTGGAACTGGGGTATTTTCAGTGCTGCGCCCCCTCTTGAACTAAGGAGGCTGGACGGACAATGGGTTTCTCTGGGTTCTACCGATGATTCTCGGGACGGTATGGGGTTGGGCAGCAAGCCGACGACTGGCAACAAGTAATGCTGCCTCTCGCATAGCGATTTGCTCAGATGAAGGGGTTGATGTTGAAGCAGAAGACTGAGAAGCTTGGTCAGCCATGGGAGCTTGGTTGAAAGAGCTAGAAAATCGTTAGGGTTTTGGGAAGAAGAAGGTTTCGTATGCTGGCGCTAGGGTTTTTCAAAGTGCACATGAGGTAAAAAACTCATAGACGGGGAAGGGTTCCTATTTATAGGTTGGGCCACAGTGAGCCCAATGTGATTTTTGCAGCGACAGGCCTCGAGAAGCTCAAATTGCCCGTCGTTCGAACTTCCCTCATTTATGAAAATTCAGAAAAGCGTCCTTTCATCTGTAGAATCTTCATTGCTTAGGGATATGAAACAATTGGACTTCTCAAATATAGAAATAATTTTCTTTAATATTTTATTCGAATGAACGCAATGTAAAGATTAACGCAATGTGCTCATCAACACAAATGCATCTTCGCAGAGGATGGGCAACAACGTATACACTCTATAACACACCCCTTAACTAACACATTTCTGGAGGATACCTCAACATAGTGCATTTAGCTAAGGACGGGCAAAGGACATATACGCCTGCAACACACCCATCAGTTTCAACGCATTTGAGTTGGATGAATGTAAAGCGCGTCTTGCTTGGTTCAAGATGCGTCCATTATCGTTTTGCATACTTCTTGTTAATTATATGATTTTATTATTATTATGATTATTGTTATTTTTTTCTTCTTTTTTTTTCATCAATGCAAGTTGCTATGACTTGCAGCAATAAATTTCCCTTTATTTCTCAATCATTCACTAATTAACGACCAACACATTAATTACAGAAAAGTTAAAATAATTAAAGACGGTATAAAAATAAATGCAAAGGAAATAACTGAAGAGTTAAATTCATGAAGTCAAAATACGAATTAAATGAAGAAGTAAAGACACAATTCAAGAATTTAATAAGACATAAATTAAAGAAAGCATTAAACATAGTTGTGAGATATGGACCGGAAGATGTGTTTCTTCGAATGAGTGCAATCCACATCCCTGCAGGCGGTTTGGCTTGCCTGCCCAATGTCCTAGGGACATTGTTCCTTTCCATTGGATCCCGAGGCTTCTGAGTTGCTGGGCAACGTTCCTGGTGCTCTATTTCTCAACTCAGATGCCAGCTGACCCACTTGGATCTCTAAGTTTCGAATTGAAGACGTATGTGTTTTCATTACTGCATCATTTTTATCCATATATTGTTTCAGCAGGGTCTCCAACGAGCTTCCAGAGGTGTTCGAAGATGAGGGTTGCTGGTTATGCGATTGCCTTGGTTGCCCCTTGTTCAAGTTATGGTGAAAAGAAGGATTTCCTCGACTGCCACTTTGATGGTTGATTGGCCCCCCTTGGTTTGGATTGCCACCCCAACCGAAGTTAGGATGGCTCATCCAGCCAGGATTATAGGTGTTGCTAAAGGGGTTGTTCTGGATGGCGCATACTTGCTGGAGATTTGATGGGCACATTTCTGCTACATGAGCCCCTCCATAATTAACGCAACTTATTGCGGCCACTTGAGCCGGTGCAGCGGGTTGCACTGATTGTTGGGAGATGGCTCCTTGGTTGATTGCCATCGATTGAAGGATCGAGGTCACCACGACCATCTGAGCAGCCAACGTGGTTATTGTCTCTGCAAGGAAAATGGCAGTTTCATTCTTTCTTCTTTCGACGCCTCGACCTCCATAGCCATCATCAATCCAGTCATCCATGTTCCACGATATGTGGTCAAGGATGACTTTAGCCTCAGTATATGTTTTGTCCATAAAACCTCCTGCCGCGGAGGCATCAGCAACAGCCTACGTCGATCTGTTCAGGCCGTTATAAAAAGTCTCCATCAAAACACAATCGGGTATCCCAATATGCGGGCAGTTTTTCACCAATCTTCTAAATCGCACCCAGGCGGTGCTCAGGGTCTCATTTTCAATCTGCTCAAAGTTCAGCATGTCCTTTCGTCGCCTTGCGTTGACGGCCAGCGGGAAGAACTTCTTCATGAATTGCTCCACCAGTTGATCCCATGATGTGATCTCATTTGGCTCTAGTGAATGAGCCCACCTCTTGGCTTCGTCCCTCAAGGTGTAAGGGAAAAAATACAGTCTTATACTCTCTGGGGTTACGCCAGGTAATGAGAAGTTACCGCACATTTTAATAAAGCTGGTCACCTTGCAGACCCCCAAATTGCTCTACATTTTGGATCATTTGTAGCATGACCGGCTTTATTTCGAACCTTGCGTTCTCCTCAACAATAGGCCTTGAAATCCCAGGTGAAAAATCATATAGGTTGGGTGCTGCATAATTCCTCATGGGGATATTGCAGTCAGCAGCCAGGAAAACAGGATCCTATACTGGCCTAACAGCCTCTTGATTTACTACGGGAACCGCATTGTCATTATTATCTGCCATACTCGCTGTTTTCTTTCACCTTATTCGATTCTGACGTGCCTGTGTGTGAAAGGTACGCTCGATCTCAGGGTTAGCTTCGAATTCTGGTTCAACATCAGTACTCATAAACCGTCAAGCAGCTCCGCGTTGAATAGTCAGTACAATGAGATCTGTCCTGCAAATACCACAAACACATTCAAACAATAAACCGTTGACCAATCCCTGACAATAGTGCCATAAACTTGTTACTTAGAAATTGATCATATGTCACACAATGCATGGATGCATATGATGCACGCAAGGTGTAAATCCATGTGATACTACTTCAAGATATGCGTTAATTAACAATGTTCTTATAGTATGCTATGCGTTGTCATAAGTTTCCTTGCATTGAAACCAAGTATAATTTTACTGCAAGTTTCTCGGTGTGATTCGAGGTCGAACATAGGGACTGTTTGAGGTTATTGCGTTATGCTTGTGATACATGCGACCAGGAGTTTTCAATTAACAAAATTTGTTGTGTACAAGAATATAAACATGCAATAAAGTAAAGTAAAGCGGTAAAGATGCGATAATAAAATAAGTTGTGTTAAAGTAAATCTAATGTAAGATGATACAAAATACAGGTATTATGATACAAGATACTGAGGTCAAGGCTGGCTGTGAAGATATACAAAAATCGTGTTATGTGGTGGCAAGTCTTATGTGTGAAACAGAAAGAGAAGATAATTAATACAAACATCACAAGTTCCTTACTTGCGTTAAAGGCATAAATACGGTTCCACTTTTCCCTTGACGTACACCTCTCGGTGATCGGTCACGCTCCCACATCTCTATGGTGAAACAGGGACAAACGTAATGAACGCAAGGTTGCTTCCATTTCTAGAAGTACTACTTGCTTTAGTTAACGCATACTTCTAACCTTCTCTCGACAGATCAGAATGGCATCTTCACTTCTGCTCTCACAGGTGAAGATGCCGTTTAGCATGATTTAGCTAAACGTTCTTATTTCTTTAGCACAGAGTAAGTTACTTGTTTAATTCATATTAATTACCAAGGTATTACGAAGACTTTATGAAGAAAGCGATAAACGGAGGAACGAAAATAGACAGAGAATGGGATATGAAATCGATCGAGACATTCAATATTTCTATTCAGCGTCTGATACATGATTTGTGAATGAAGAGATTAAGAAGATGAAATACAGTGATGAATAGAGTTAGAAACAAATACAAATAAACGCCAACGTCTTGGCACCGATCTAGATGGAGACTTGCTTGTCAATGTGGAGGGATCGTGCGGACGAATGAACTTCCCTCTCAGGCTTGCTCAACCAGTAGCAGGGATCTGAATATAGAGCTTCGCGGTGGGGATCTGGCAGAATAGCATTGAGACTCACCTCTCGGCCTTGTCTCTTTTCTTCCCAGATTTCTTCCGATCAGTACTCAGCTCAGCCTTTCTTTCAGTAATTTAGCAATAATTAGCCCTCGTATCAATTATACCCGTATTAAGTATATATCTCTCTGAATTCTATGGGGTTATTTATAGGTGAAAAGATTTGACTCTTGGCTTGTGGACCCCACTTTTTGTTATGGAAATTTCGGAGATGGAGGAATAAATATTCCTTCTGTTATGCAATCAGACCGTCAAATCTGCACAATGGTTAGTTGTACACATGTCGCAATCCTCCATCTTTGCGTTGGTTATTTGTATCTTTTGATCGGTTACTCACATGCGGTGTTGTTTTTATTACCACATGCGGTTGAAACTCAGCTCAGGATCAACTGTCACATTGCGCCGTCATTGCGTTAATCGTCTCTTCATTGTTGATTGACGGGCAACAGAGATGCGTTATTCAGTTTCTCGTTGAGCCTTGATCGCAAGCGGTGACTTGGTTTTCTTACCATCTTGACAATGTTAGTGGGTGTAATTGCGTTAATTTATAATTATTGTATTTCTGAGCTAATTTTCATTCAATCAACGCATATTTTCTCTCTTCTAGCCGCAATATCTGAATAAGGCAACATAAATAACTTGTATTTCTACAAGTTATCATTTATCGCAAAGAGTAGTCTGATGGTTTATGAGTACTGGAATTGATCCAGAAATTCTAAACTGACCCAGAGAGCAAGTGTATTTTCCATGCAGGAACACATCAGAAGAAAATTAAGCGCTGGAATTTCAAGACCTACGGTTGTGGAGAATGCAAGGTTTAAGATAAGGCCGGTCGTGCTTCGAATGATCTAAAATGCGGGACAATTCAGATACAAGGAGAAGACCTACATTCTCATTTGACCAGCTTTGTAGAAATGTGCAATGCATTCTCCATACCTGGCGTGACTTCCGAAGAAATTAGATTGTATCTCTTCCCGTACACACGAGGGGATGAGGCAATGAGGTGAACAATGTCCTTGATGACATTGCGCAGGCAAGCTTGACTGCCTGTAGGGATGTTATTACGGTAACTCTGACAAACTTCTTTCAATCAGCATCCCTATATCTATGTTTAATCGCTTTCTTTACAGCTTTCCTTTACAGTTTTCTTCCTCGTGTTAATTACTATTTACTAGAATAGTCTTTACTGTTTTATGAGTTTACTTTCAGTTTAATTCATTTGCATTATTTCCATGCTTTGTTCGAGTTCCTTACTTTTCTGCATTAGTTGCGTGGTTTTTGAATTTCTGTGAATGATGGAATGAAAAAGAAAATGAATACCGTAAAGTCTTATCGACTTACGTGTTGGATGAATTAAAAAAAAGAAAAAAAAAAGAAAAATACAAATCGGTGTGCATTGCTATGATGGGTGCATCTTGCACTAACAAGATACACTTTGTCCATCCTACCCAAATGCATTGCACTGAGGGGTGTGTTGCGCTTGTATGTATTTTTCGCCCGTCCTTAGCAAAAATGCACTATGTTAAGGTAGTGTTGCGCCAGTAGAAATACATTGAGCCCGTCCTCTAGAAATGCATTGAGTTGAGAGGTGTGTTGTGTTGATACATGCGTTGTTGCCCGTCCTCTGCAAAGATGAATTTGCGTTAGGATGCATAGCGTAATTAATAACCGTGCACTCGTCTAAATCAAATACAAAAGATAATTTCATTTCATTATTTCTATGTATAGAAGCTATTACTTGATTCTTTATACATGCTCCAATTTTGTATTGCGTTATTTGTAATTCTTTGTATACTTGGTTAATTTTTAATACAACTGAGTAACAATTCTTTCCATATACATTAGCCTCTTATTTATCATCCTTTGACAATTTTTGCGATGTTCTTTATCTTTTATTTTGCGTTATTCATTGTGCTACCATGATGAGTTATATGCATACCTTAGAAACATTTCCCACACTGTGTATTTTCTGACTAATACTTAGATAATTCGTAGCAATAGCACTGCTTTACCTTTTATCCTTCAAAATTCTGCTCAAACCTTCTTTTCAAAATCTTGACTAAGTGTTTGTCTATTCTGTCCAAAATAACGTAATAAGGACCTTGCGCATCTCTAAATTTGGGGATGGGGAAGGTCTGAGCAGAAGCGATCAGGTGGATGCGGTCATTAGCAAATGCGTTCATTATAAAAAAAAAAAAAAAAAAATTTCATACAAACTCCAATGTCAGTGCAAGGGAAAATCAAAATCCCAACCTGATAATAGTTAAGTCGTGAAAGAAACCTACTCGTAGTTGGATGTTCGCATGACACTAGTGGGAGAAAGCCAAAACGAAGGTGGGTTTCCAAGAACGACGCAATATGAAAAGAAAAAAAATATGAGAGAAAAAAAAAGAGTATAAAAGACAACTCCTCTGGCCAGCAAAAGTTAAACTTCGTTGAAAAATCAAGAGTTGACATTGAGATTGGCATACAACCGTAGTTAGATGTTCGCATGACACCAGCGGGAACGAGCCAAAACGAAGGGTGTAACCATGATCAACAGTCTCTAATAAAACAACGCAACCCTACCACTGCATTCAAAGTCGTACCAAGTTATTTCTACATGAAGAGGTAAACATTCTTTTCAAAACAAGAAAGGAATTTTTGAGTAGAGATTTGTTGTATAGAAGAATAAAGTAGGGCTTGTTTATGAATTATCAAGGATAGAAAGAAATTGCGTTGTTAAGTAATGTTGCCTAGGGTGAGCATTCGGAGCAACCAATCAATGCAAAATAAGGATAGGAATTGAGCAATATTGCCTTAGTAGAAGATATGCTTGAGAACAAGCATATATCTAAATTTGGGGGTGTGATAACTTGTAGAAATACAAGTTATTTATACTGTTTTATTTAGATATTGCGGCTAAAAGAAAGAAAAGTTGCGTCGATAGTATAGAAATTGGCTAAGAAATGCGAGAATTATAAATTGTCGTCAATACACCCACTAACACCATTGCGATGGTAGAATAGAATAGTTTCTGTTTTGCAGGAAATCAGTCACCGCATGCGTTAATGGCTTAAAGATAAAAGAAAAAAACGTATCTACGTCGCATTGCACCCATCATTCAGGAATGAAAAGATGATCAACGCAATGACGGCGTATGCGACAATCGATCAAGAGCTTAGCGATCAACGTAATTTCAACCGCATGCAGTAATAAAAAAATAACACCGCATGCGGCGATGGATCGAAGATGTAAAGAGCAATGCAATTGCGGAGGATTCTGACATGTGTATAGCTTTTAGTTGTGCATTTCTGATGGGTTGATTGATAACAGAAGGAATATTCACTCCACCATTTCAGGAACTACCTTAACCATAAAGTGGGGACCACAATGCAAAGAGTCAAGCTTCGCCTATAAATAGCTTCTGCAATTTCATTGAAAGATATATTTGAATACATAGAGATGTGCATATACTGATCTGAGAGAGAGACTAGTCTGAAGCAATTTCCATAGTAGATCCGTGATAATTACGAGACAAGGCTAAGAGGTGAGTCTCCGAGCAAAGAATCCTTCCAATCCCTGCCGTTGAAGCTTTGTGCAAAGGTCATTTCTACCAGAAGAGCAAGCCTGTGAGGGAAGCTCTCCTCTCCATTACTTCTACACGGCGGCAAGCACAACCTCTATTCAGGATCTGTGTCAAGACATTGACACTCTTTCTGTATTCGTTTCTAATCTCTATTTCATCATCTGTATTCATCTTCTTAATCTTTCCTTCACACCATGTATCGAACGCTTGATCTTAATATTAAAGGTTATGATCATTACCATTATCATCTCTCTGTCTATTTCCGTTCATCCATAATCCATTTTCTCCATGATGTTTTCCTAATTCCCTGGGTAATTAGCAAGAATTAAGCAAGTAAATTAATTTGTGTTAAGGAAATAATTAAGCTTAGCTAAAGCATGCTCGACGAGATCTTCACCTGTGAGAGTAGAAGTGAAGATGTTATTCCGCCTATCGAGAGAAGGTTGGAAGAATGCGTGATCTAAAGCGAGAAGTACTTCCAGAGATGGAAGCAACCTTGCGTTCATCACATTCATCCCTGTTTCACCATAGAGATATGGGAATGCGCCGATCATCGAGAGGTGTACACCAAGGGAAAGCGGAACCTTAGTTGCATCTTTAACGCAATTGACAAACTTGCGTTATTTTTACTATTTACTCTTTCTCTTTCTGATTCATCCATAAAGACTTGCAATCGCATACCACAATCTTTTATATAACTTTACAGTCAGTCTCGAACTCAGTATCATGTATCATGTATCTTGTATCTTGTGTCATCTTAGTTTAGGATTTTATTTTCAATGCAACTTTATTTTATTAATGCAATTTTATTTTCATCACACTTTAAATTCTTGTATAAACCCAATTCTTTATTAATTGTAAAAACCAGTCGCATGTATCATAAAAGTAACACATTAACAAAAACAATCCCTGTGTTCGACCTCAGATTATTTTGAGAAACTTGCGTTGGAATTATACTTGGTTTCAGCGCAAGGAAACTTGTGACATGCATTACTATATCGCATACTACAAGCATATCATTAACAATGCATATTTAGAAGTAATATCGCATAAAGACTAAAGATATAAATTACCGTTACACTTACTTAGTAATGCAATGAAAGTGAAGGATGCTAAGTAAATGAAGATGGAGATGGAATCAAAGGAAAATATAGAAATGCATTGATCATAAAATGTATTAATCTCTTAAGCCACAATGTAATACAATACAAGGATAGAAGAGAAATGGAGGGCTAGATGGAAGCAATGTCTCATTTCCATCAGATGTGTGTCAAGGCTGCCGGTGGTGCCATGGATGGGCAGTGGAGTAAACTCTCTCGAGCTCTAACTTCGGCGAAGGCTCCGGTCATCACTCGAAATGTTGAGGGGATGAAGAAATCTCAAGACTACCTTCTCACGCTTTGGTCTGGATCACAAGGATCTGCCCTCAGGCAGAAAACCTTGGATGCCTTCAGGCAGAAGACCTTGGATCATTTGAAATTATGCTCTAAGGCTTCTATTTATAGAGCTTGATCGCCAACAGCATTTATGGACCTGCTCTGAATCTGACACTCGTGGTGCGATGGTTCTTTTCTGAATCTCTGCTACTAATGGCGTGGTAGGTGAAATGTCAACATCACATTTTGACACTCATGAGGTATGCGTTCATGCTTGGTTTCCGAAGTGTCAGCGCATTCCACCACCTTTGCATTCATCCCTCTATTATGGTTATTACTTTGTAGCTGTAATGTCCCTGTGATGACCGCATTCGCTTGGTCGCCGCAACACTCATAGGATGGATGCAGCGATCGTCTTCGCGATAGCCTCTTTTCTACGCATGCGATCGATTTCTGCGTTTTCTAAAAAAATAAATAGTTGAATGCATAATAAAGCATAAAAGTGGGTTAGCCGGGATTCTTAATGCCGATTGACGCAAACTCATTTTCTCATGAATCCTTAGTATAATCGCCGCATATTCTAATTAACAGCTCTCATAATTCTAAATAAAAGGCTTATAATAATGTACATTTCTACCCGTCATCACAAGTACATTCAACTTTTTGGTGACCATTAATCGGTGCATCAGATAGAAGATTTAGTGACCGGCCATCATTGCAATCATTTGAGAGAAAAGCTTCTTCACTTTGAGCTCTATAAATACCGAAGGCCACCATCATTAAATAGGTTATGAGTTCAAATTCTACACAGTTCGCCATATACATAGAAGATAGAATATACAATTAGTTAGCCATTAGTCTGTAGTTGCTCATATACTTAGAAGGCGGAGGCGAGCAAACAGAAGAAGATGCCATGAAATCACTCCTGGGTAGCTCGAAAGACTGCCGGGAGACGCTGCAAATGGAGAGAGGGCTGACGCTTGCGAAAGCAAGGATATTCTTCTGGACAGAGTAGAGTAAAAAGACAGTGTAAAAGCCTCGGGAAGCAAGACATTACTACCAGGCTTCTTATCCCTACTTTCCATTATTGTTTTGCATTCTGACTTTATCTATAAAATGGAATTCTCATCTCAACATCTGTTCAATCTCTTTACATTTTGTATGAGTAGCTAAATTTCCGAATAGGTTGAGAAACACTTAGTTAGATTGACGTAAGATCTTCACTTTATTTGATCATCTTGTCTTATGTATGCGCCAGTCACCCTTTAGAGATACTTGAGAGATTAGTCTAAAGAAAGAACCTAGACTTGAGAGAGTCAGGTTAGAATCTAGGCTTGAGAGAGTCAGATTAGAAACGCTTAAGCAAGAGATAGAAACTTAGACATAAGTTTGTTTGCTATTATGCATCGCATGCACCCTAGAAATAGGATATGATAGTATGCGGTCACATTGTGCATGTGTGTATCATTCATCATCACATAGATAAGAATAGAGGCTTAGACATAAGTCTTATCGACATTATCGTATACATCGCATGCGTCCTAGAAATAGGAACTATGGCATTTGCATTGAGAGATGACATGCTATTGTGTGTGTGTAGCATGATCGCATAACTTGAACACAGCCTTAGGAAATGTTAGCTAAATCCCTTCTCAACCCGTTCCCCGCATACTCATTATAACTCTTGCTGTCATCACTTCTTTACTCAATTCCATCACATAGAATTTATGCTTAAACAAACCATCAACCACTTATTTTTTTTTGTCACTGCAAAGGAATCAAAATTTACCATCGCATCGTGTCTCAGTAGTCCCTGTGTTCGACCCTGGACTTTCCAGGAAACCTAGTAAGATTTATACTTCGGTTTTACTAGGAAAACTTGCATGTGCAACGCATAATTCATCACCGAAATCTCATATTATTATTTCATCACATTCACAATGCATCACCACACACCTTCTCTTGGCCCGAGAGGTGTTCACACATAGTTGGACTATGTTGTATTGTTCATTAGAGGAATCAATGGTACTTAAGGAGTGAGATGTAACTACAGGGGCAAAACGGTAATTTGGCCCATATGTACTTACGAGCATCTGTGAAGGGTCATCGTACTCATGATTAGTTATATCCGATGGACACAAAAATATATCTGTGGTAAGAAGAGTTCAGTTGTTGGTATTTAGTGGAATGCCTGATAGTTAACGGATGGTGGATCTCGTAGCTAAAGAGTTTAGTCAGCTATTTACGGACCATTGGAGCTTCAAGCCACAGGTCCATTAGGTCACCTGGGTAGCTTGGATAAAGTCGAGAACCAGTGTTTGAGTTAATTTGAAATATTCAAATTGACAAGAGGAAGTTCGATTATATCTGATATAATTGGATTGGTTAATTATATATGATATAATTGGCTAAATGTATGAGATACATTATTCTGGAAGAAATTAGATATAAATATGATTTATATCAAGTAGAGGAAAAAATACTATAGCAGATATGTGATATCAAACTATAGGTTAAAAATATAATATGATTATATTTATTAATATTTTAGTTGGTTAATTATATGATAGTTAACCCAAAAAACACGTTTGGACGTGGGTTGGTGGGGCATCGTTGGTTATTGTAACCGATGAAATAAAAATGAAATTGTTTCATTTTGATTAGTGAGTTCAATCGCCCATCCAAAAGAAAGAGTGAGTGCGCGTTGGTAGAATCCCAAGAGATTGCATAAGCATTTCGATAGCCTATATGATAGCTCCTCTTTGGCAAAATGATCGTCCACCTCGCGCCTAAATGATAACACACTATTTCCTACACGATCACATAGCTTTACTAAACGATCGTATAGTGTGCCGATTTTGCTAAACGATCATATACCATTTCCTAAATGATAAGCATTTTTCTATGTGATAGCGTATTTTTCCCTCCCACTTGCTTATTGATAAGGGGCAGAAATGCACGTTATTACAGTGCTAAGTTATTAAACAATGAAGGTTTGTGTTGATAAAATATGTTAGATTCCATCCAAAAAGCATTAAGTTCATAACATTGTGGTCGCATGCGTCCATTGCATAAAAATAGTTAACTTTTGTATTTTTATGAAGAATATGTGTTGACGCAAGGCGAAAAGCGCAATCACAAGAGATCAACGGACGAGCGCAGCATTACCGCAAGGCTTTGCGATAATTTGTGCTCGCAAACACCTGCTCAAGAAGGATTGCCGCATAGAGCCGCTGCAACTTAGTGGGCGCATTGATAATGGGCAGAAATGTACATTATTACAGTGCTAAGTTCTTAAACAATGCTGGCTTGTGTTGATAAAATATGTTAGATTATGTCCATAAAGTATTAAGTTCATAACATTGCGGTCACATGCATTCATCGCATAGAAATAGTTAACTTTTGTATTTTAATACAGAATATGCGTTGACGCAAGCGAAAAGCGCGATCACAAGAAATCAACAGTCGAGCGCAGCATCACCACAAGGCTTTGTGGTGATTTGTGTTTGCAAACATCTACTCAAGAAGGATTGCCACATAGAGTCGCTGCAACTTGGTAGGTGCATCTGGTGAAAGGCATAATTAATCACGATGGGACAGAAAGCTGATGATGGTAGAACCCGAATTAAATTGACAAGTCGCTAATGATAACAACTACACTCAGCTTTTCGGTGACAAATATTCGGCACATTGGTGCGCGAAAATTGGAAGTCAATTTTACTCGAAAACCAAAATCCTGTGGATGCGTTATGCAATGCATGTTCCTAAGATATGCGTTGATAGTCATGCGTTGATGGTCATGCGTTGGAATGAAAATGCGCCAACAATTGTATGCGATGACCATGCGTCCTGCCATAAGTTTTCTTGTGTTCATGCCAAGTATAACATGAACGCAAGTTTCTTGGGTAATCCGAGGTCGAACACAGAGA
Organism: Benincasa hispida; assembly: GCF_027475165.1. NCBI lineage: Eukaryota > Viridiplantae > Streptophyta > Magnoliopsida > Cucurbitales > Cucurbitaceae > Benincasa > Benincasa hispida. The sequence goes on along the minus strand of NC_143479.1, from coordinate 68,245,154 downwards.
CTTGTAACTATATGTTTGCGGTGATGTACATGTGGCGGTTTGAATAAAAGAATGAAGGGGATGTTGCTAAGTTAATCCTACTCCTACTCTTATGTAATAGACAACGCAATGAGAATATGCATGAAAGGTAGAGATGCGACAAACCTTGACATGAAATAAATATGTGGGAAAATAGATAAAATGCGGAGATGTTTTCATTGCAAAACTTAAGAGTGACCACAAGGGCAACCTTAGTCAGTGTTAGACTATGCGATCATGTTACAACTATACACGGAAAGTCATTTTCCAATGGAAATGCGGTGCTCCTAATTCTAGGACGCATGTGTTGAACGCAAAGTGTCCATAGAGCTAAGTCTCTACTCTTGTCCTATGCGATGATGCAGAATACACACAATGCTGCGATGATGCAGAATACACACAACGCTGCGATGACCGCATTCAATCGTATCCTATCTTTAGGATGCATGCGATGTGTTAATAAAAAATAGTGCTCATTCCTAAGCGCCTATCTCTTGTATTATGTGTTCTAATCTGCTCTCCCAAGCCTAGATTCTGATCTGACCTTCCCAAGCCTAGATTCTATCCTTAGACTACCGTCCCGAGTATCCCTAATGGATGAATGAAGCATACATAATACAAGACAATCGCATAAATTTTGCTGACCTAAGATTGTTACTATCCCTAGTGAACAATGCATACCTTACTTAATGCGTCCAACCACTTACCCTCTCGGGCAGTTGATTGTTGCTGACTTCACTCATAGACAAGCAATGCGTTAGCCTATAGATAGGCGTTGCAGTAGCTTCACACTAAGCAAATAAGATTACTCACATACTTGCGCAATGCATACCTCTCGGTGGGTTTCTTCATGCTTCATATTCCTAATCCACATGACTAAGTATGCAATACCCAAGCACTCCCACTAAGTGTTGCAATGAAAGTAAAGATGCTAAGTAAGAAGATAGACGTGAAGTCGAAGGAATAGAGAAATACATTGAAAACACATTGTATTAATTTCTTAATTCAAAATGTCATACAATACACTTTAGGAAAAGAAAGGAAAAGGAAATGACCAGTTGGAAGCAAAACTTTGCTTCTAGCAGATGGGGTTCAAGGCTGCCAGTGGTGCCAGGGATGGGTGGAGGAGCTGACTTTCTCGAGATCTAGCTCCGGTCGAAGGCTTCGGTCATCACTTGAAATGGATGAAAGAGGTGAAGAACACTCAGCGATCTTCTCACGTAGTTTGTTTGGATCATGGGGAAAGTCCCCAGTTCATAAGGATCCTCCTCCGGATGCTTTGGAATTTTTCTCATCGGCTTCTATTTATAGAGTTTGGACCATTGACAACATTAATTGGACTACTCTGAGTCTGAAATTTGGAGCGTCAGTCCTTTCTGAACCTCTACCACCAACGTCGTGGTAGGTGAAATGTCAGCATCAGCTTTAGATTTTCTTGAGGTAGATGCGTTGATGCATTCATTCCACCAACCTTGCGTTGATCCCATTAGAATCCGTTGTCGCGTAGCCGCAATCATTCAATGGCCGCATTCGCTTAACACCGCAACTCTACATGATGGCCGCAATCGCTTGACAAGCGCAACTCCCATGCGATGGATGCATACGGCTGATTACCGCAACATCCATGCATTGATCGATGTGTTTGTCTTTGCGATGGAGTGTTTCTCCGCATGTGATTGTCTATGCGATGGTCTGGTTTCCACGTTTGCTTTCATTTCCTACATTAGCTACAAAAATAGAACATTGACCACATAATTAACGCAAAGTAATGGGTTAGTTGAGATTCGTCATGCTGATCGACGCAAACTCATATTCTCGTGAATTCCTATCATGATCGACACAATTTCTACCTAACAACATTCATAATTCTAAGTAAAAGGACTAAGATAGCATGCATTTCTGCATGTCATCACACATCAGTCAGAGAATTAAAGCCATCCCATCCCATCTGTACAATCATAAGAGAAAAGCCGTCTTTCACCTCGTAGGCTCTATAAATACCGAAGGCAACCTTCAGAAAAGGAGTTCGAACACTTAGACAATTTTCCCATAGTTTAGCCTTGTCCATAGTTTTCCTTTTTGTTTGAAGACGAAGCAAGAGAAAAGCCGAGATGCCAGAAGATCGCTCAGGGAAACTCGAGAGAGAACCCGAAGGCGTAAGAGCAGAGAGTGGGCCGACTCTCGCGAGAGCGAAACTATCTTTTGAACACGAGTAGAAAGACAATGTAAAAGCCTTGGAAGCAAGAGATTGCTACCAGGCTCTTTATTCTCTTCTTGCATTGTTATCTTGTACTTCAACTTCATATTTATACAATGGAAGTTCTTGTTCTACATCTATTCACTCTCTTAGCACGCATGAGTAGCTAAACTAATCGAATGGGTTGAGAAGAATTAAGCTAACATGACCTAGGATCTTCATTGCATGCGGTTATCTTGTTTTATGTTGTGCCCAACACCCTTTTAGAGCTACTCGAGAGAGAGTCTAAAGAAAGAACCTAAAGACTCGAGAGAGCTAGGTTAGGCTCTGGACTCGAGAGACCAAGATTAGATCTGCATAAACGAAAGATAGGGACTTAGAGATAAGCTCTATTTGCCAACCTGCATCGTATGCACCCTAGCGATAGGTATGATATTATGTGGCCGCCTTATTTGTGTGTGTGTCATTTTTTCATCGCGTAAATAAGAATAGAGGCTTATGTGTAGGTCCTATAGACTTATCGCATATATCACATGTGTTCTAGCATTAGAAGCCGTAGCATTCACAATCGAGAGGTGGTTTAATATTGTATGTGTGTTGCATGATCGCATAACATGAACGCATCCTAGGAAGTGTTAGCCGAAACCCTTCTCAACCCTTTCACTGCATACTCATTGCATCTTCCATTTTATCAACTCTTTTCAAAACCCCGCCGCATTTTTTTATTTTTATTACTGCAAACAACAATCCCAACAACTATTGATTTATTTGGTTACCGCAAAGTTTTCCAAAAAATTATCACCACATATCGTTTTCCCAAGCCCCTGAGTTCGACCCTGGACTTACTAGGAAACTCAGTGGGGTTCATTTGGATTTCACTGAGAAAACTTAAGTGCTCAACACAACTTCGATATCACATTTAATCTATAATTCCACATCATAAAATAACGCATCAAGTTTTTGGCGCCGTTGCCGGGGACATCAGCAAATCAGTGTGCTAACTGTAATTTTTCTGATTTCTTTGCAGACTCTCAATCTCTGGCAAATTATGAGCCGATGATTGAGAGGACGTTCAGAAGAAGATTAAGAGACCGCCAACAATAACGGCCAGATAAAGAAGATATGGCGAAGCAGCCTGGAATCGGAGCACCAAACAAAAACAACGTCATGGCGAATCTAATCCTTCTGGAAAATGATTGTAATAGGCCCATTAGGGACTATGCATCGCTAAACCTCTACGGTTTCTCTCCAGGAATCATGAAGCCTCCCTTTGATGGAAGCCGATTCGAAATGAAGCCAGTAATGCTGCAGATGATCCAGTCTGCAAGATAATTCAGAGGACGACATGGCGAGGAACCGCACGACCACCTCCGTAGCTTTATAGAAATCTACAATACTTTTGTGTTCCCGAACATCTCTTCCAAAGAAGTTCGACTAACTCTGTTTCCATTTTTCTGTGTGATCAGGCAAGAAAATGGGTGTATTCCCTCGAGTCGGGAGAGATCACTTCATGGGAACAGGTCGTAGAGAAATTTATGAAGAAATATTTTCCACCTACTGAGAATGCTTGACGAAGGAATCTAATTACCAATTTTGAACAAGACATTGACGAATCGCTCAACGATGCCTAGGCGAGGTCTAAGAGGTTGGTTCGGGATTGTCCACATAATGGATTGCCAGACTGCCTTCAGATGGAAATCTTTTATCACGGTTTAAATCCCGCTTCGTAGACTGTTGCCAATGTGGCAGCCGCTGGTGGTCTTCTGGACAAGACGTATGACGAGGCTAAGAACATATTGGATCGCATCTCTAAAAACCACGAGGATTGGAGAGAGAGTAATCAAAGACTGAGAATAAAGGATAACGACGCAAATAATGGTGCTATTGCTTCACTATAGAATCAAATGATCGCAATGATGAACTTAATTCAGGGAATTGCGATCAACAGTCCAGCACTGCAAACTGGGCAAGTAAACGCAATTAATCAAAACACCACAAGATGTGCAACTTGCGGTGATAGACACGCAACAGAAGAATGCCCATAGAATCCACAGTCTATTTACTTTGTGAAAAATAATCCATTTTCTAATAACTACTACCCCGAGTGGAGAAACCACCCCAATTTTGCATGGAAGAATCAACAGTAGAATTTCCAATCTATGGCATAGAAAGAAGAGCCACCTGGATTCTTCTTGCAGAATAACGGTCAGACAAGCAATCAAGCCAGTAGCTCGCAACCGTCGCAATCGTCCTCCTTGGAGAGCTTATTGAAGCAGTATATAGAGAAAAACGAAACTGTGCTTCAAAGTCAAGTTACGTTCATCTGTAATCTTGAATTATAGATGGGCTAGATTGCAAGCAAGCTAAAGAACAGACCGCAAGGGGCTCTGCTGAGCTCAACAATACTCCCACGCAAACTCGGGGGGATCAGGTAAATAGCAATGTCAAGTCGTGACATTACAGAGTGGAAAAACTGTGGAGGGAGAAAGAAAGGAGCCTAGCTGGAATGCTCCTATTGCGTTGGAACCTGAAAGTGTAGTGACTCAAGAGGAAGAAAGGGAAAAAGAAGCGATAGAGCCAGAAGTTGCGTCCACTGATGACATGTAGAAATGCATGTCAACTTAGGCCTTTTACTTAGAATTATGAGGGCTATTAAATGGAATTTGCGGCAATTCTGTTGGGAATTCACGAGAAATTGAGTTTGCGGCATTCAATATTACGAATCTCAGCTAAGTTGTTATTTTGCGTTATTATGCATTCAATTGTCTATTTTTGTAGCTAACATAGGAAGTGGATGCAAATGCGAAAGCCGGACCACCACATAGACGCATGCGGAGAAACTCTCCATCGCAAAGTCGAGCGTGCCGATCAACACATGGATGTTGCGATTGTCAAGCGATTGCGGTCATCGTGTAAAAGTTGCAGTATTAAGCTAATGCAATCACTACACGATTGCAGCTACATGATAACGCATAATAATGGGATCAACGCAAGGTGAGTGGAATGAACGCATCATCGTAAATCAAAGGATGATGTTGACATCTCACCTACCATGTTGTTGGCAGCAAGGATTCAGAAAGGACTAAACGCCCAAATGTCAGGATCAGAGTAGTTCATTAATGTTAGCGATTCAAGTTCTATATAAAGAAGCTGACGAGCAGAATTTGATAATTTGTAGAAATACAAGTTATTTATATTGCCTTATTTAGATATTGCGGCCAAAAGAAAGGAAAGTTGCGTCAATTGTATAGAAATTAGCTAAGAAATGCAAGAATTATAAATTGTCATCAATACACCCATTGACACCATTGTGATGGTAGAAAAGAATATTTCAAGTCAGTTTTGCAGGAAATCAAGTCACCGTATGCGTTCATGGCTCAAGAGAAAAAGATTAATGCATCTACATCGCATTGCGCCAATCATTCAGAAATGAATAGACGATCAACGCAATGACGGCGCTTGCGACAATCGATCAAGAGCTTTGCGATCAACGCAACTTCAACCACATGTGGTAATAAAAAACAACACTGCATGCGGGCACACGATTGAAAGATGCAAATGAGCAACGCAATTGTGGAGGATTTTGACATGTGTACAACTAACTGTTGTGCATTTTCGACGGATTGATTGCATAATAGAAGGAATATTTATTCCACAATTTCCGAAATTTCCATAACAATAATGTGGGGACCACACGATAGAGAGTCAGAGCAATCATCTATAAATACCTTCAGAGAATTCACTGAAAGATATACTTGATACGAGGCTATTTTGATATTTGTATATTGAGAGAAAGGCTGATCTGAGTGCTAATCGGAGAAAATTCGGGAAGAAAAGAGGCAAGGCCAAGAGGTGAGTCTCAGGGCGAATCATTCCAAATCCCCACCGTGAAGCTTTGTTCCTAGATCAACTCTACCGGTTGAGCAAGCCTGAGAGGGACGCTCATCCTTCCATTCACTCCATACGCTGGCAAGCGATTTCTCCATCCAAATCTATATCAAGACATTGGCACTTTTATGTATTTATTTCTATCTCTATCATCAATTGTATCTCATCTTCTTAATCTAAATTATTCACACCATGTATCAGACGCTTGATTCTATAATTAAATGTCATGATCATTTTCATCTCTATATTTCTGTTTATTTCCGTTCCTCCATTAATCGCTTTTTCCACGATGCTTTCTTAATCCCTTGGTAATTAGAATGAATTAAACAAGTAAATTAGTTTGTGCTAAAGAAATAAATATGTTTAGCTAGAGTATGCTAGACGACATCTTCACCTGTGAGAGCAGAAGTGAAGATGCCATTCTGATCTGTCGAGAGAGGGTTAGAAAAATGCGTTAACTAAAGCGAGAAGTACTTCCAGAGATGAAAGCAACCTTGCGTTCATTACGTTCATCCCTGTTTTACCACAGAGATATGGGAACACAGCCGATAACCGAGAGGTGTACGCTAAGGGAAAGCGGAACTGTAGTTATATCTTTAACGCAATTAATAAACTTGTGATGTTTATACTAATTATCTTTTCTCTTTCTGCTTCGTATATAAAGCCTTGCCACCAAATAACACGATTCTTTGTATAATCTTCACAGTCAATCTCAAACTCGGTATCATGTATCATGTAACCTATATCTTGTATCATCATAGCTTAGGTTTATTTTTATTGCACTTTATTTTACTGCACAACTTTATTTTATCACATATTTTACTTCACCGCATATTTTACTTTACCATAATTTTTAAATACCTGTACAAACCTCACTTTTATTAAATTGAAAAACCCCCGATCGCATATATCATGAACTAACAAAAGTAACCTAAAACAATCCCTGTGTTCGACCTCAGATCACTTCAAGAAACTTGCAGTGGAATTATACTTGGTTTCAACGTAAGGAAACTTGTGACAATGTATAGCATACTACAAACATTTTGTTAATGACGCATACATCTAGAAGTAGTACCGCATATCATTGCATCATTGCATTAAGCGCTTACAAGTTGTATCTTGAATTATAATCATCCATGCATTGTATGACATAAGAAGAATAAATTCTATGCATTACAAGTTTTGGCGTCGTTGCCGGGGATTGGTAACGGTTAGTGCTGAGTACGTTTCTAGTATGTGCAGGACAGATCTCTTTGTACTGACTGTTTATCGCGAAGAGCAACCTGACGACTTATGAGTACTGGAGTGATCCAGAAATTCTAAGCTGACACAGATATCAGGTGTATTTTTCGTGCAGGAGTACATCACGACTAGTTATCAGAATTCCAACTGGTCTGGGGATTACCTCTGCAACCTAGGGTTTTCCCTGTGATCCAGAAAAATGCGTGAAAAGAAGCTTAAGAGTTCTTCATCTTCTTCATTCATTCTGAGTGACGATCGGAACCTTCGACCGGAGCTAAATCTCGGGATAGCCAGCTCCATTGCCCATTTATGGCACCACCGACAGCCTTGATGCACATCCGCTGGAGCAAGTCTTTACTTCCAGCCGGTCATTTTATTTTCCTTTCTTTTCTCATATTGTATTGTATAACATTTTGGTATTAAGGAATTAATACAATTTGTTTTCAATGCATTTCCCTGTTTCCTTCGACTCCATCTCCATCTTCTCTGCTTAGCATCTTTACTTTCATTGCAAAACTTAGTGAGATTGCTTAGGTATTGCATACTTAGTCATGTGGATTAGGGATATGAAGCATGTAGAAACCCACTGAGAGGTGTGCGTTGCATGAGTGTGTGAGTAACCTAATCTGCTTAGTGTGAAGTTGCAGCGATGCCTGTCTATAGGCTAATGATGACATGAAGAAATGCATGCCATCTTAGTCCTTTTACTTAGAATTATGAAGGTTGTTATGCAGAAATTGCATCGATCATGATAGGAATTCATGAGAATATGAGTTTGCGTCGATCAACATGTCGAATCTTAGCTAACCCATTACATTGTGTTAATTACGCGTTCAATATTCTATTTTTGTAGCTAATGTAGGAAATGAATGCAAACACGGAAACCAGACCACCGCATAGACGACCGCATGCGGAGAACACTCCATCGCAAAGGCAAACGCATTGATCAACGCATGGATGTTGCGGTAATCAGCCATATGCGTCCATCGTATGAGAGTTGCGTTCGTCAAGTGATTTCGGTCATCATGTAGAGTTTTGGTATCAAGCGAATGCGGCCATTAAATGATTGTGGCTACGCGACAACATAAACTAATGGGATCAACGCAAGGTAGGAATGAACGCATCAACGCATCTACTTGAGAAAATCTAAAAGATGGTGTTGACATTTCACCTACCATGCCATTGGTGGCAGAGGCTCAGAAAGGACTAACGCACCGAATGTCAGACTCAAAGTAGTCCAATTAATGCTGTCGGTGACCCAAGCTCTATAAATAGAGGCCGATGAGCTGAAATTCAAGTTATCTAGAGATTATCCCTCAACTGGGGATTTTCCCTGCAATCCAGAAAAAAAACTGCGTGAGAAGACGCCTAAGAGTTCTTCACCTCCTTCATCCATTCTAAGTGACGACCGGAGCCTTCGACTGGAGCTAGATCTCGAGAGAGTCAGCTCCTCCTCCCATCCATTGCACCACTGGCAGCCTCGACGCACATCCACTGGGAGCAAATCTTTGCTTCCAGCCGGTCATTTCTTTTTCCTTTCTTTTCCTATATTGTATTGTATGACATTTTGAATTAAGGAATTAATACAATCTATTTTCAATGCATTTCTCTGTTCCTTCGACTCCATCTCCATCTTCTTTGCTTAGCATCTTTACTTTCATTGCACCATTTAGTGAGATTGCTTGGGTATTGCATACTTAGTCATGTGGATTAGGGATATGAAGCATGTAGCAACCTACCGAGAGGTATGTGTTGCGTGAGTGTGTGAGTAACTTTATTTGCTTAGTGTGAAGTTGCGGCAATGCCTGTCTATAGGCTAACACATTGCTTGTCTATGAGTAAAGTTAGCAACAACCAACTGCCCGAGAGGGTAAGTGATTGGTCGCATTAAGCAATGTATGCTTTGGTCACTAGAGATAGGAATAAACTTAGGTCAGACAAGTTCATGTGATTACCTTATCCTATGAGTGCATCATTCATCATTTAGGCATAATCGGGAGAGTAGTCTAAAACAAAATCTAAGACTCGAAAGAGCAAATTGGATGGGGGAACTTAGAGATAAGCTTCGTTTGTTAACCTACATTGCATGCCCTAGGAATAGGAATGATATTATGTGGTTGCATATTTGTGTGGATGTCATTTTGTCATCGCATAAATAGGAATAGAAGCTTATGTGTAGGCCTTGTAGACTTAGCTCATATATCGCATGCATTATAGCATTAGAAGGCGTAACATTCGCACCGAGAGGTGGTTTACTATTGTATGCGGGTCGCATGATCGCATGGCTTACATTGACTCAGGTTGCCCTTGCGATCACTCTTAAGTATTTCAATGAAAACATCTCCACATTTTATCTATTTTCCCACACATTTATTTCATGTTAAGGTTTGTCGTATCTCTACCTTTCATGCATATTGTCATTGCGTTGTCTGTTAGATAAGAGTAGGAGTAGGATTAACATAGCAACATCCCCTCCATTCTTTTATTTATATTTCCGCATGCGCATCACCGCAAACATATAGTTACAAGTCCCTATGTTCGACCTCAAATTACCAGAGAAACTTGCATTGGAATTATACTTGGTTTTAGCGCAAGAAAACTTGTGGCAGGAGCATGGTCATTGCATACATTCATTAACGCATTATCAGTCCAATGCATGACCATCGATGCATGACTATCAACGCATATATTAGGAACATGCATCGCATAACGCGTCCACGGTATTTTGGTTGTCAAGTAAAATTGACTTCTAATTTACCGTGCACCAACTAACGCAATGCTTGTCTATGAATAATGTCAGCAACAACCAACTGCTTGGGAGGGTAAGTGGTTAGTCGCATTAAGCAATGTATGCATTGTTCACTAGAGATAGGAATAATCTTGCGTCAACCAAGTTCATGCGGTTACCTTGTCCTATGAGCGCATCATTCATCATTTAGGCATACTTAGGAGAGTAGTCTAAAGATACAAATCTAAGACTCGAGAGAGCGGATTGGAACGCATAGACAAGAATGGGGAACTTAGAGATAAGCTCCGTTTGTTAACCTGCATCGTGTGCACCCTAGGAATAGGAATGATATTATGTGGTCGCATATTTGTGTGGATGTCATTTTGTCATCGCATAAATAGGGATAGAGGGTTATGTGTACGCCCTGTAGACTTATCGCTTGCATTCTAGCATCAGAAGCCATAGCATTCGCACCGAGAGGTGGTTTACTATTGTATGTGTGTTGCATGATCGCATGGCTTCCGTTGACTAAGGTTGCGCTTGCGGTCGCTCTTAAGTATTGCAATGAAAACATCTCCGCATTTTATCTATTTTCCCAATTCATTTATTTCATGTCAAGAGTTGTCGTGTCTGTACATCTCATGCATATTCTCATTGCGTTGTCTGTTAGTTAGGAGTAAGAGTAGTTTTAGCTTAGCAACCCCTCCAATATTCTTTTATTCAACCGCTGCATGCACATTATTGCATTTATTTTGCTATAAGTCCCTGAGTTCGACCTCGTATCACCCGAGAAACTTGCGTTCGTGTTATACTTGGCACGAGTGTAAGAAAACTTGTGATAGGATGCATGGTCATCGCATACATTTGTTGGCGCATATTCATTCCAACGCATGACCATCGACGCATGACAATCAACACATACCTTAAGAACATGCATCGCATATTGCATCCAAGGGATTTTAGTTGTCGAGTAAATTGACATCTAATTTTCCATCATCAAGCTTTTGGCGTCGTTGCCAGGGACTAGGCAGCTAATTGTTTGTTGATGTTTTGTGTCTCTGCAGGCAAACTTTCTATCTTGGGAGTATTGTAGCTTGTGCGACCAGGCTGCAAACAATATTGAAGTGTAGGCGATGCGCTGAAAGCTAGTATTGACCTCAAGGTAGAAGGGCAATCAGTTGCAGAAGAGCTGAAGGTAATTCTAAGCACATGACGGCTGCATGCGCCCAACATTTGTCGGAAGTTCCAATGGTCAAGGCAACTTGACCCAAGCAGTTGAGAGCCTTCTTCTACATGGAAGACTCTTTGCAGTGACAACATTCCTATTTTTCCAGGAACGTCTTTTACTCTATCTTTAACTTGCTTTCTTAGTTCAGGTTATTTTTATTTTTATTGTTATTTTGGATTGGCTGCTTCCTTGGTTGTGGTATGATTGTTCCTTGTAGGTGCTACAATAAGTCTCCTCGATGTACAGCTCAACTGAAGAATTACTTTCAGCCTTCAACGCATGGATTCGATCGCGTGAATTTCAACGTATAATTGCATGCATTGTTATGCCTAAGGTTCTTTTCTTGTTATCCTTTATGCATTATCCTTTTGAAATTCTATTTTTCCCGATTGTGTTGTTTTGCGATGTTTCTATGATTGCACGTATAATTCACCGCATCTTCTGATTAATTATTGCAAGGCACTCTTTACTTTTATCAGCTTCTTCAAATTTTGAAAGTCTTAAGTTCTATTTTGTGTAAACCTTTGTTCAAACGTTTATTATCGCATTCCTATAATTTTGCTTTTAGCTTTTCGGTGAGAACGCTACCAACCTCTAAGTTTGGGGGTGGCAGCAGTCTCGGAGAATTGCATTCATTTGCATTGTGATCATTTGAAAAAAAATTGGGGAAAAGAGTTTTTGAGAATAATAACTCCACTGTCAACGCAATGGGGAAACCCATGTTGATAAGAGTTAAGTTGTGAAAGGCACTCACTCGTAGTTGGAGGTCCGCATGACACACGTGGGGGCAAGCCAAAATGAAAGTGAGTTGCCAGAATCAATGCAATACGTGCAACTCCTTTGTCCGGCGCAAGCTAGAACAAGCAAGACAAGAGTTGAGTTGAATATGGAATGCAACTGAAGTTGGATGCCCGCATGACACACGTGGGGGTAAGCCAAAACGAAGAGCGTATCCAGGTTCAACGCCGCATTTGAATAAGTCATCGCAAATTTTTGAACTCTTTTGAATGAACGCATTCTCAAAATCTACATGCAAAGTTGCGGTGAATGAGTAAAAAATTTTTTGAGCAAAGGCTTGCCGAATTTAAACTTAGAAAAGATCTTTTTGAAGAAGCAGCCAAGTAAAGGAGAGCATTGCGGTGATGGTTCGAGGTGTGTGTAAATTATATTCTGAGAAGCTGGTCATCGTAAAGGACAACAAGAAGGTGAGTTAGAATTTCTTGAGTATAACGCATGCTTGAGGACAAGCATGATTTTATGTTTGAGGGTGTGATGACATGCAGAAATGTATGTCATCTTAGGTCATTTACTTAGAATTATGAGGGTTGTTAAGCGGAATTTGTGGTAATTATGTTAGGAATTCCATGAGAAATTGAGTTTGCGGCATTCAACATTACGAATCTCAGCTAACTCGTTATTTTGGGTTATTATGCATTCAATTGTCTATTTTTGTAGCTAACGTAGGAAGTGGACGCAAATGCGGAAACTGGACCACCGCATAGACGACTGCATGCGGAGAAACTCTCCATCACAAAGTCGAGCGTGCTCGATCAACGCATAGATGTTGTGGTAATCAGCCGTATGCGTCCATCGCATAGGAGTTGCGATTGTCAAGTGATTGCGGTCATCGTGTATAAGTTGCGGTATTAAGCGAATGCGATCACTACACGATTGTGGCTACACGATAACGCATAATAATGGGATCAATGCAAGGTGGGTGGAATGAACGCATAATCGCAAATCAAGGGATGATGTTGACATCTCACCTACCACACCGTTGGCAGTAGGGATTCAGAAAGGACTAAATGCACCGAATGTCAGAATCAGAGCAGTCCATTAATGTTGTCGGCGATTCAAGCTCAATATAAAGAAGCCGATGATCAGAATTCCAACTTGTCCGGGGATTACCCCTGCAACCTAGGGTTTTCATTGTGATCCAGAAAAATGCGTGAGAAGAAGCTTGAGAGTTCTTCACCTCCTTCATCCATTTCGAATGATAACTGGAACCTTCGACTGGAGCTAGATCTCTAGAGAGTCAGCTTCATTGCCCATAAATGGCACCACCGGTAGCCTTGACGCACATCTGCTGGAAGCAAGTCTTTTCTTCCAGCCGATCTTTCATTTTCCTTACTTTTCTCATATTGTATTGTATGACATTTTGTGATTAGAAATTAATACAATTTGTTTTCAATGCATTTCCCTGTTTCCTTCGACTCCATCTCCATCTTCTCTACTTAGCATCTTTACTTTCATTGGAAAACTTAGTGAGATTGATTGGGTATCGCATACTTAGTCATGTGGATTAGGGAGATGAAGCATGTAGCAACTGATGCGTTCGTTTTATGATGTGGAAATATGGATGAAATGCGATGGTGAAATTGCGATGAGCACTCATGTTTCCTCAGCGAAATTCAAGTGTAAACTCCACTGAGTTTCCAGGTAAGTCCAGGGTCGAACTCAGGGACATGTGAAAACAAGTTGCATTGGTAATTTTTAGAAAACTTTGTGGTAACCAAATAAATTAATAGTTGTTGAGGTTGTTGTTTGTGGTGATGAAAAATAAATAAATGCGGTAGAGTTTGAAAAGAGTTGATTAAACGGGAAATACGATGAGTATGCGGTGAATGGGTTGAGAAAAGTTTCGGCTAACACTTCCTTGGATGCGTTCATGCTATGTGATCATGCAACATGCATACAACAGTAAACAACCGCTTGGTGCAAATGCCACAACTTCTAAGGCTAGAACGCATGTGATATATGCGATAAGTCTATAGGACCTACACATAAGCCTCTATTCTTATTTATGTGATGACAACATGACAAACACACAAATAAGGTGACCACATAATATCATTCCCATCTCTAGGATGCATACGATGCAGGTGGGCAAACAGAGCTTATCTCTAAGTCCCTATCTCTTGTTTATGTAATTCTAATCTTGCTTTCTCGAGTCCAGATTCTAACCTAGCTCTCTCGAGTCATTAGGTTATTTCTTTAGACTCTCTCTCGAGTAGCTCTAAAGGGGTGTTGGGCACAACATAAAACAAGACAATCGCAAGCAATGAACTTCCTAAGTCATGTTAGCTTAGTTCTTCTCAACTCATTCGACTAGTTTAGCTACTCATGCGTGCTAAAAGAGTGAACAAATGTAGAATAAGAACTTCCATTGTATAAATATAAAGATGAAGTACAAATTAACAATGAAAGTATAGAATAAAGGGCCTGGTAGCAATCTCTTGCTGCCCAGGCTTTTACACTGTTTTTCTACTCGTGTTCAAAAGATAATCTCGCTCTCATGAGAGTCGGCTCACTTTCTGCTTCTATGCCTCAAGGTTCTCTCTCGAGTTGCCCTGAGCAATTTTTGGTGTCTTTTCTCTTCTCTTGTTCTGCCTTAAAATAAAAAGGAAAACTATGGACAAAGACGAGCTGAGCTCTCAAATTCGTAAACTAGTGAACTAGTTAACAGCTAAACCCCTTTTCTGAACGATGCCTCTGGTATTTATAGAATTTCTAGGGTGAAAGGCGGCTTCTCTCTCATGATTGTGCAGATGGAATGACTTTAATTCCTGACTGATGCGTCGATTATCTGTCACCGAAAAGCTGAATGTACTTGTTCATTAGCGGTTATCAACTTAATTCGGATTCGACTGTCATCAGCTTTCTGTCCCATTGTGATTAATTATGCCTTTCACCCAGATGCGCCCACCATGTTGCGCCGACCAAGTTACAACAATCCTTCTTGGGCAAATATTTGCGAACACAATCACCGTAAAGCCTTGCGGTAATGCTGCACTCGACCAATGATTTCCTATGATTGCAATTTCCACCTTGCGTCAACGCATTTTCTGCACAAAAATACAAAAATCAACTGTTCCTATGCGATGAACGCATGCGGCCGCAATATAATAAACTTAATGCTTTTTGGATGCAATCTATCACATTTTATCAACGCAAGCTAGCATTGTTTAAGAACTTAGCACTATGATAATGTGCATTTTTGCCCGTTATCACACCCTGAAATTTAAATAATGCTTGTCCTCAAGCATGAGCTAAAGACTTCCTTTAGCAAGTCGCCTGTAATGTTCTTTTCCTAGATTTCTTAAGGATACTTAGTTCAATTCCTATGTACCAAAGTTTCCTTAAGTCTTATTCAAGTCTCCTCTTAAAATATTTCTAAGACCTAGGGACTGCAAGCTTAACGTTCAAAAAGACTTTATTAACTTCCGGGGCATCGCATGATTTATTTCGAAGTGAAATTTTTTTTTCCACTGTGGTGTCAAATGGTTTTATCCTCGCATATTTCTTGACATTGTTATTTTTTTTTTCTGACCTTGCGCTGATCCAAGTGCATTGCCTTTGTTTTGGCTTGCCCCCACGTGTGTCATGTAGACATCCAACTACGAGCAATGCACTCTTCTTCAGACTAAACTCATACCTACTTGGCAGCGGAGTTGCGGTCATTTATTTATGCATTGATCCTGGTGACTTACTTTCATTTTGGCTTGCCCCTACGTGTGTCATGCGGACATCCAACTACGGGTAAGTGCCCTTCACAAGTTAACTCTTATCAACATGTGTTTCCCCATTGCATTGACAATGGAGTTGTTATTTTCCTCTCTTTTTTTTTTCAAAATAGCAAGGTCAAAAATAAATACCGCACCCCCAAATTTAAAATGCGGCAATGTCTTCATTGCTAGAAGATTGAATAAAAAGCTTCGTAAAGAGAGTTTGAAAGAAAGCTAGCAAATCCCTATCTTCTAGAAAGATTTCATGAGGTGACTATCTTAAGTTAAGTTGACTCTAGTATATATGAAAGACATAGAAGCATATTTTTCATCATTGAAATCATAATTGGCAAAGAGAAAGAATGCAGTAATTACTAAATTTATCCATGTTAAATGATTGCGGTAATCAAAGAGGATGCGATGATAAAGCTTTTAAAACTAAGATGCGATGCGATAGTGCAAAATTTGAAATAGAGATAAGGAAGAATACACCCCCAAATTTGCGTTGTCGCCCACATTGTATATTGACGCATCCATCTTTGCGGCGATCTCTCTTCTTTGGATTGCGGTGACAGAATAAGATAAGTTGCTTCTTTGTGTAACATCTCCGCAATCCAACGCCTCGATCGTTGCAAGAAAAATATAGAAAGGGTCAAATGATTTTAAACAGAACAAAATTTGTTTATCGCAATCTCCTTTTTTTTAAAAAAAAAAAAATAATAAAAGTAAGAATATATAAAGACTAAAAAGATATAGTGAAGATATAGTGAAAATTCTGAGTGGTAGAGAAGAATTGAAGATTCCATGATTCCTAAAACTTGCATCCCTAATGGATTGCGATCGTCTGATAACGCAGGGACCTCCTACTTCCTTCTTTAGTCAAAGTTCTTGATTTCCACGGAGTCGACTTGGCGATGCCAGCCTTCTCCATGATATGCCTTTACTCGCTGCCTATTAACTTTGAATATGTTGGTTCCATCATCATTTGATAATTCAACCGCGCCATGTGGAAATACCCGTGTAATTATGAATGGTCTAGACCAATGTGACTTTAATTTTCCCGGGAAGAGCCGTAGACGTGAGTTGAATAATAAGACCCTCTGCCCGACCTGGACGTTTTTACGCATATGTGCTTGTCGTGCCAGCGCTTGGTGCGCTCCTTGTAAATCTTTGCGTTCTCATATGCGTTAATCCTCCATTCTTCTAGCTCGACCAGTTGCATTTTTCACGCTTCTACTACTGTCTTCAAATCAAAATTCAGTTTCTTTACTGCCCACAGTGCCTTATATTCCAGCTCCAGAGGCAAATGACACGCCTTACCAAATACCAACGCATATGGGGACATACCTATGGGTATCTTAAATGCAGTCTGGTAGGCCCACAACACATCGTCGAGCTTTGTTGCCCAATCTTTTCGTGAAGGCCTTACTACCTTCTCAAGTATTAGCTTAATTTCAAGATTGGACACCTCGGCTTAACCATGCATCTGCGGATGGTATGCGGTGGCCACTTTGTGGAGAATGTTGTATTTGCGCAGCAACTCCTTAACAGTATGATTGACAAAGTGTGACCCTCATCCCTTATGATGGCACGGGGCGTGCCAAAATGAGTGAAAATGTTCTTCTTTAGGAATTGAGAGACAGTTGCTTGAGATACTCCGTTGCATCGCTTACGGTGCACGCCACTACCTCTACCCACTTGGATACATAATCGACGGCTAATAAAATATAATGTTTACCATTCGAGGGAGGGAATGGTCCCATGAAATCAATCCCCCATACGTCAAACAATTTTGTCACACCCCCTCCCATATTACCCTCTTAATCTAAAAGAGGATATGACTGCGGTAGTTACTAGCCCTGCTACCAGCATTCACCACTTTAGCCTTCTAATCTAAATGCCAACCTATTAAACATTAATAATGTATGCATATAGTATGCCTCCTTAAGGTTCTACACAATATTATATAAACAAATGCATACAGCCATGGCATAACATCTAAGGGGAAAAAAAATATCCACAGATGGCCCAAACAACTCTAAAAAAGCCCTAGTCCCTCTCAAAACATGTGTACATAAATAGATCATCAACCTAAGTCTTCTTAATAAGCCGAGTCTTTCAATGGCAAGCAGCAGCAAGATCAACACTAAGGAATCTGACCGCTACCTGAAAAAGGAAAACACAAAAAATCTTTGAACAAATAGCCCAGTGAGTGACTATAGAATCGTATTACATCATGCATTACATCACTATAAACATGTAAATATACTAATGAGTATCTCAAGCAGCTGTCTCTAAATATAGCTTTAAACTATTCTTAGACATCATTACACATCATTATTCCTTAGTTGAGAATGAGCCTACAACGCTCTAGCTCCCAACGTCTATTACCGGCCAAGAGACCCATACTTCGGCCTCCCTTTGGTGGTGCATGGCCTAAGAGACCCCGATCTCTCATTCAGAACTACCAACGTGCACGTGGCTATACTAAGTATAATCATACCTTAGGTACTTCTGCTCAGATACCTTCTCAAAACTTGTCCTTCAGTATCGAGCTATTAAGATACCTTCTCAATTGTCCTTCAGTATCAAGTTGGACAAGTACCTTCTCAAATTTCCTTCGGTACCAAGTTGGTCAGATACCTTCTCAAATGTCCTTCGGTATCAGGGTATTTCGTAGCATCAAATTAAGGTTCATTGCATATCATTTACGCAAGAACTCCTTCTCTCATAGCCTTCCCCTAGGAAGCATATTTCAACATTAGAAACTTAACTTTTGTAATGATTACACGACATACCTTGGCCTGTGTTATAATATACAAGCCGGGGAATATACGTTAAGTTATTCTGCAACCATTTATTGCTTGAGAGAGTATAAATCCATCGTTAATGTCAATGTAACTTACTTGACCTCATATGCATATGTATTGGAAACATTAAGTTCATTTATTCACTCAGAGCTCGTCGGGGCTCTTTAACGATTTATACGCCTCTTCTAGCTCCTCTTGGCCTGAAAGGACATAATTCCCGGTTAAACTACATCGAATTCTTAGAAAAGTACCTCAAATAGTTCATCTACTAATGGAACATTCATCAACAAAGACAGCATTGCTAGCGAGATAATTATCATGAGTGAATTCATCCTCATGAGCGAGATCCTCCTCATGAGCAAGATCCTCAAGAGCAAGATCAAGCTTTTCCTGGCAAACTTTCATCCTAGCGATACTCACCTTACCAGCGAGATTCAGCCCAATTTCTAGCGAGATTTCCTTCTAGAGCGAGATCCTCATAAAAAAATAAGCGAGATTTCCTTCATAAACGAGATCCTCATTCTCCATTTCTCGCTATAACTCTCCACGGTGAGCTGTTTGCTTATTCTTCCCAAGTAACTGTCTACTTATGCACAGATTCTTTATTACAACTTCAAAAAAATCCAGACCTTTTTTGCAGGAACTTCCTTCTATAAACATATTTAGAATTGAGTAATTTTCTTACCTTAAAATTTCAGCCAACAATTCCTTATAGTTCGGCCTAGAGCTTCCAATATTCACCTCGAGCGCTGATTAACCCGAGATTCTGCCTCCTCTGTACTTTCTTCACTTCTTGCTCTTCTCCTCCTGCAATCTTTCTCTGACAAGACAACCTTGAAAACTAGATTCTCCCATCTTTCAAATGGCACCGATTTCACTAAATTTTCTCTTACCAATTGCCGAAAGCAAGCTTTTGAATTTCCTCTTTCTTTTAATCTTCCTGCTGCCTCCCGAGTTCAAGGGTTAACCACCACATCACCCCTCATTTAATATGATTTTTCCTTCCCTTCCTTCATAATTACTATAAATAAACATGAATTTCTACTTATAAATATGTAATATAACATTCCTTTGGCTAAACATGCTTATCTAGGAAACCTAGAGTTCGGGGTTTACAATCATTTCCCCCTTAAAAGAAATTTTGTCCTCGAAATTTATCTGATATGTCATTTGAAAAGTTGAGGATATCTCTTCCTCATTTGTTCTTCAGGTTGCTTCCTCGATTCCGTGATTACGCCATAGGACCTTCACCAAAGGAATCATCTTATTTCTGAGTACTTGGTCTTTTCTGTCTAAAATCTCGATGGCCTTTTCCACGTAAGATAAATCTTCTTTGAGGTGTACTGGTTATGCTGCTAGTATGTACATAGGATCAGACACGTATCTCCTTAACATTGACACATGAAATACGTCGTGAATATGAGCTAGCTCCATTGGCAACTGCAACCTATTAGCTGCTGGACCAACTCGTTCCACAATTTCATATGGTCCGATGTCTCGTGGACTTAACTTCCCCTTTCTCCCAAACCAAGGAATTCCTTTCCATGAGGATAACCGAAGAAATACCCAATCTCTGACTTCAAATTCTAGTTCTCTTCTTCGCTTATCAACGTAACTTTTCTGTCTATCGTGAGCCGCCTTAGGATTATCCCTGATAAGCTTCACATTTTCTGTTGTTTTTTGAACTAATGTTGGACCCACTAATTGTCGCTCTCTGACTTCATTCCAGCATACTGGGGTTATGCAAAGTTCACCATACAACACTTCATAAGAAGCGATTCCGATACTAGAATGGTAGCTGTTGTTATATGCAAATTCAATCAATGGCAATTGTGTATCCCAACTTCCTTTGAATTGTAATACACAAGCCCTCAACATATCTTCCAGTGTCTGTATAGTTCTTTCCAACTGCCCATTTGTTTGTGTATGAAAAGCCAAATTGAAATACAGTTTAATGCCCATAGCCTTTTGTAGACTAGGCCAAAATGTTGAAGTAAATCTCGAGTCTCGGTCTGATACTATCGACACTGGGGCTCCATATTGACTAATTATCCTATCCATATAAATCTTAGCTAGACAGTCTAGTGTGAACGTAACTTTTACTGGTATAAACTTGGTCGTCTTAGTTAGTCTATCGACTATTACCTAAATGTCATCGTATCCTGAGGGCGTCCTAGGCAATCCAAATAGAAAGTCCATTGTCACATGCTCCCATTTCCACTTAGGCATTAGGAGTGGATTAAGTAATCCTGCTGGTCTTTGTCTCTCAGGTTTCACTTGTTGACAGACTATACATCGATCCACATATTCTGCTATGTCTCTCTTCATCCCAGGCTACCAGTAAGATCTCTTCAAAGTTCTATACATCTTGGTGCTCCTTGATGCATAGCATACGCAGAACTATGTGCTTCTTCTAGAATGGCTTGCTTAAGCTGTAGCTTACTAGGCACACACATTCTTCCCTCCTTCTCTAGTACATTATCTGCTCTCAGTTAAAAGTCAACTCTGATTCCCTTATTTACATCATCAACAATCTTCTGAAGGTCAGGGTCTTTCAACTGATCTTGCTTAAGGTCTTCTACTAGGGTAGGTCTTACCTAGAATGTAGCTATTGCTCCTCCTGACGATTCCACTGATAAGGCAGTTCTAGAATTCCTGAACTCTTGCAATAGCATTCCTCTTATTGAACCAATAATGGCCTTGGGTCCCGAGGATTTCCTACTTAGTGTGTCTGCTACAATATTAATCTTACCGGGGTGGTACTCGATGGAACAGTCGTAATCTTTAATCAATTCAATCCATCTTCGTTGTCTTAGATTCAACTCTTTTTTATCAAATATATATTTTAAGCTTTTTTGATCTGTAAATATTCTGCAGTGCTCTCCAAATAGGTAATGTCTCCATAACTTCAGAGCTAAAACCACTGCTGCCAACTCCAGATCATGCATAGGATAAATGTTCTCGTTTTTCTTAAGTTGACGAGAGGCATATGCAATCACCTTCCCATCCTGCATCAACACACATCCCAATCCTTGTCGGAATGCGTCACAATAAATCTCAAATTCCTTACCTAGAACAGACAAGGTAAGCACTGGTGTTGATACTAGTCTCTGTTTCAGCCCCTGAAAACTATGCTCACACTTCGTCGACCATTCAAACCTCATGCCTTTCTTAGTCAGGTTCGTCAACGAAAGGGCTATCTTAGAGAAACCCTCCACAAACCTCCGATAATAACCTGCCAAACCTAGGAAACTATGTATCTCTAAAACAGTCGTGGGTCATTCCCAATTAACTATTGCTTCCCTCTTCTGGGCATCTACACTAATGCCATCTGCTGAAACAACATGCCAAAGAAATACCACCCGATCTAACCAAAAATCACATTTACTGAATTTAGCATACAACTGCCTATCTCGCAGTGTCTTCAATACTATCCTCAGGTGGGTTGTATGATCCTCCCTACTACCAGAATACACCAATATATCATCAATGAATACTATCACGAGCTGGTCCAAGTAGGGATGAAATATCCTGTTCATAAGATCCATGAATACCGCAGGGGCATTTGTCAGTCTGAATGGCATTACTAGAAATTCATAATGTCCATATCTTGTTCTAAATGCGGTTTTAGGAATGTCAGCTTTTTTCACTTTCAATTGATGATAACCCGATCTCAGGTCCATCTTTGAAAACACCGTGGCTCCTCTTAGCTAATCAAACAAATCATCAATGCGTTGTAATGGATATTTATTCTTAATCGTTACCTTATTCAGCTGCCTATAATTGATACACAATCTCAGTGTACTGTCTTTCTTTCTCACAAACAATACCAGAGCTCCCCAAGGCGATACACTGAGTCGAATGTATCCCCTGTCAATTAACTCTTGTAGCTAAAACTTTAATTCTTTTAACTAAGTTGGTGTCATTCTATACGGTGCCTGCGATATACGAGTTGTTCCTGGAATTAAGTCAATAGTAAACTCCACCTCTCTGTCGGGTGGTAATCTCGATAGTTCTTCAGGAAATACATCCCAAAATCATTTACCACGAGAATATCTTCTGGGTTCAGCTCTTTCCCTTGAGCAGCCACTACATGAGCCAGATAGGCTTTACATTCCTTGCTCAACAGCTTCCGAGCTTTCACTGCCAATATCAGATTCCCCGCGGCTAATCTGTTGATTCCTGTCAGCATTGCATCCTGGCCATTTGATTTTTTGACCACTACCTCCTCATGTAACAGTCTACTGAAGCACGATACTTACTTAGAAAATCCATTCCTAGGATAGCATCAAACTTCAATAGTTCTAAGGGAAATAACATAGAAGTCCTGACCATTGATCAGTACCTCACAATGATTATAACATTTATCTACTATTATCACATCTCCCAAAGGGGTAGAGATAAATAACTCTTCAGGCATAGGCTCAACCAACTTATTTATACTAGATGCATGCATGCTAGATATAAATGAATGTGTGGCACCAAGGTCAAATAAAACATAATCAGACTATCCACATAATATGACATTACTGGTCACAACATCTGGAGACCCTGCTACCTCCTGGTGTGTCACGGCGTACACTCACCCCTACTATTGGGGTCGACCTACGACATTCTTCTGCTTGGCACCACTTGACCCTTCGCCTCGATTTCTAGCACCTTTTGGTTGGTTAACTGTCTGGGAGGTTGTCTGTTGTGCTGTTGGGGCATCCCTGTTCACCTGGAGACAGTCCCTCTTGAAATGCTCTGTTTGTCAACATTGGAAATATACACCTCTGCCACTATAGCATGCCCCAAGATGCCTTTTGCCCCAACTAGGGCACGTCGGTCTCTTGTCTGTGCTGGCTACTGACTCACCAGCTCGTGGCATCTCTAATCGAAAAACTGCACTGGCCGAGGGTCTCATTTTCCTTTTCCTGGATCCTTGCCAACTAGTACCCCTGAATTGGCTTCCACTAGTCTGAGTTGCAACTAGAGGTTGGGATCCTCTGTCTCTAGGCCCTACTACTACATCACTGCCCCTTGGCAACTGCTCATCATCTGCCAAACTCTGCTCGACTCGTGTCGCCGTTTCTACTAACTAGTTAAAATCTAACCAATTAGTCGTAGATGTCACCTGAGTTTTGATTTCCTTCCTTAAACCTTGTTCAAATTTCCTACATCTATCTCTTTCCTCAGCAATAATCGGTAGGGCATATTTCGATAACTCTGTAAATTTCTGCTCATACTCTGCCATTGACATTGTTCCCTGCGTTAGTTTGAGAAACTCATCCATTTTTGCATCTCAGAACGAGATGGGTAGTACTTGTCTTCAAAGGCCTTCCTGAACTCAGGACATAACATCGCATCTGTACTAGCTCGTCTGGCGGATATCACTTTCCACCATTTCTCTGCTC
Source organism: Benincasa hispida (assembly GCF_027475165.1). Taxonomy (NCBI): domain Eukaryota; kingdom Viridiplantae; phylum Streptophyta; class Magnoliopsida; order Cucurbitales; family Cucurbitaceae; genus Benincasa; species Benincasa hispida. The sequence continues at coordinate 68,221,142 of NC_143479.1, read as the reverse complement.
CTTTCTGTAGTAGAAAGGTGGCTAGCCCTACTTTCCTGTCCTCTAGACAACTCATAACATTGAAACATTTTTCAACTACATCCAGCCATAACTCGGCTTCAACCGGGTTTGCTGTACCTTTAAATGTCACAACCCCTAGGGCTTTAAAACTCTCAATACCATATTTCTTCTCTAGGTCTGCTCGTACTGAGCCCATACTGGCCACTAACCTCTGCGCTATCCTATCAAAAACTATATCTTCTAGCTGAGAATCTGCCCTTTCCTTGGGAGTACTAGACTGTCCCTCAGACGTCGTTTCCTGACCTACTGGATCATTCACCTTCTTTTTCCCACCCGATGCGTTCTTTCTAACCTTTGGGCCCCTATTGATAGAGTCAGTATTCCTGCCTCCTGTCTGCTTACTCTGTCTGCCACTTTGCCTTGACATTTCACCTAATACAATGTACACATGTTAAGGACTCACACTTTAGGGACTTTGACTTATACATGAACTTTCCCTTCTATTCCCAAAACCTTATGCTCTGATACCAACTTGACACACCCCCTCCAAGATTAACCTCTTAATCTGAAAGAGGATATGACTGCGATAGTTACTAGCCCTACTGCCAGCACTCACCACCTTAGCCTTCTAATCTAAATGCCAACTTGTTAAACATTAATAATGTATGCATATAGTATGCCTCCTTAAGGTTTTACACAATATTATATAAACACATGCATACAGCCATGACATAACATCTAAGGGAAAAGAAATATCCACAGACGGCTCAAACAACTCTAACAAAGCCCTAGTCCCTCTCAAAACATGTGTATATAAACAGATCATCAACCTAAGTCTTCTTAATAAGCCGAGTCTTTCAATGGCAAGCAGCAGCAGGATCAACACTAAGGAATCTGGCCACTACTTGAAAAAGGAAAACACAAAAAATCTTTGAGCAAATAGCCTAGTGAGTGATTATAGAATCGTATTACATCATGCATTACATCACTATAAACATGTAAATATGCTAATGAGTATCTCAAGAAGCTGTCTCTAAATATAGCTTTAAACCATTCTTAGACATCATTACACATCATTATTCCTTAGTTGAGAATGAGCCTACAACGCTCTAGCTCCCAACGTCTATTACCGGCCAAGAGACCCATACTTCGGCCTCCCTTTGGTGGTGCATGGCCTAGGAGACCCCGGTCTCTCATTCAGAACTACCTACGTCCACGTGGCTATACTAAGTACCGTCATACCTTAGGTACTTCTGCTCAGATACCTTCTCAAAACTTGTCCTTCAGTATCGAGCTATTAAGATACCTTCTCAAATGTCCTTCAGTACCAAGTTGGTCAGATACCTTCTCAAATGTCCTTCGATATCAGGGTATTTCGTAGCATCAAATTAAGGTTCATTGCATATCGTTTACACAAGAACTCCTTCTCTTATAGCCTTCCCCTATGAAGCATATTTCAACATTAGAAACTTAACTCTTGTAATGATTACACGATATACCTTGGCCTGTGTTACACACATACAGGCCAGAAACATACGTTAAGTTATTCTGCAACCATTTGTTGCTTGAGAGAGTATAAATTCATCATTAATGTCACTGTAACTTACTTGACCTTATATGTATATGTATTGGAAACATTAAGTTTATTTAGTCACTCACAGCTCGTCGGGGCTCTTTAACAATTTATACGCCTTTCCTAACTCCTCTTGGCCTGAAAGGACATAACTCCAAGTTAAACAACTTAGAATTCTTAGCAAAATACCTCAAATAGTTCATCTACTAATGGAACTTTCATCAACAAAGACAGCATTGCTAGCTAGATAATCATCATGAGTGAATTCATCCTCATGAGCGAGATCCTCATGAACGAGATCAATCTTTTCCTGGCAAACTTTCATCCTAGCGATACTCACCTTACCAATGAGATTCAACCCAATTTCTAGCAAGATTTCCTTCTAGAGCGAGATCCTCATCACAATATCAGTGAGATTTCCTTTATAAGCGAGATCCTCATTCTCCATATCTTGCTATAACTCTCCACGGTGAGCTGTTTGCTTGTTCTTCTCAAGCAGCTGTCTGCTTATGCACAGATTCTCTATTACAAATTGAAAAAATTAATAACTCAAAATCCATACCTCTTTTATAGGAAGTTCCTTCTACAAACATGTTTAGAATTGAGTAAACTTTCTTGCCTTAAAATTTGAGCCAAAAATCCCTTATATTTCGGCCTAGAGCTTCTAATATTCACCTCGGGCCCTGATTAACCCGAGATTCTGCCTCCTCTGTACTTTCTTCACTTCTTCCTCTTCTCCTCCTACAATCTTTCTCCGGCAAGACAACCTTGAAAACTAGATTCTCCCAACTTTCAAATGGCACCGATTTCACTAAATTTTCTCATGTCAATTGCCGAAACCAAGCTTTTGAATTTCCTCTTCCTTTTAATCTTTCTGTCGCCTCCCGAGTTCAAGGGTTAACTGCCACGTCACCCCTCATTTAATATTTTTTTCCTTCCCTTCCTTCATAATTCCTATAAATAAACATGAATTACTACTTATAAATATGTAATATAACATTCCTTTGGCTAAACATGCTTATCTAGGAAACCTAGAGTTCAGGGTTTACAAATTCAAGCTCCAAGATGGTGTTCATCGGCATTGCGTGTTTCCATGAAATATTACCTATGCGTTGGCACCGATCACACTTCATGGCATACTCAGTTGCATTCTTAAACAGTGTAAGCCAAAAGAATCCACTCTGTTGCACCTTGGCTGTGGTGCGCTGTCCTCCAAAGTGCCCACCATATGGTGAATCGTGACATTGCGATAATATGCGTTGTTGAGCAACATTTGGATCACATAGTCGCAGAATCTGGTCTGCCCCCTTTTATACAGATTTAGCTCATCCCAATAATAATGTCTGCATTCATGTTTGAGCTTCCTCTGTTGGTGGTAGGTATAATCTTCAGGAAATTGTCCGCAAACCAGATAGTTGACTATGTCAGCGTACCAAGGCAATTGTTCAATATGGAACAGCTGCTCATCCGGAAACACCGCACTCATCTCTGATTTATTGCGGTCAACTTCAGGGTTTTCCAATCTAAACAAGTGATCCGCAACTTGGTTCTCTGTCTCCTTTCGGTCAATTATTTCTATGTTAAATTCTTGAAGGAGGAGAACCCATCCGATCAACCTTGGCTTTGCGTCCTTCTTTGTCATTAAGTACTTTATTGCCGAATGATCAGTATGGATGAGTACCTTTATCCACAACAAATATGCTCGAAAATTTTTCAACGCAAAAATTATCACCAGAAGCTCTTTCACTGTGGTGGTATAATCTGTCTGAGTAGGATTTAATGTTTTACTCGCATATGCGATGGGATGCAAGATTATTTTTCTCTTTTATGCCAAATTTGCTCCCATTGCATACCCGTTTGCATCGCACATTATTTCAAAAGGAAGTGTCCAATCAGGTGCGATTAACACGGGTGTGGTAATCAGCGCATTCTTCAAAACTCTGAATGCATTGAGGTAGTTATTGTCAAAATCAAATTTTCTATCAGCCTCCAATAACGCACTCAATGTTCGTGCTATTTTCGAAAAATCTTTGACAAAGTGTCTGTAGAATCCAGTGTGCCCCAAGAAACTTCGCACAACCTTCATGCTTGTTGGAGGTGGAAGTTTTTCAATTGCTTCGATTTTTGCTTAATCCACCTCCAACCTTTCCCAGGAAACCTTGTGCCCCAACATTATGCCCTTTTTTACCATGGAATGGCATTTTTCCCAGTTAAGCACCAGAGTCGTCTCTTCGCATCTCTTTAGTATCTTCTCCAAGTTGGCTAGACAGACTTCATAAGTGTTCTCATAAACAGAGAAGTCGTCCATAAAGATTTCAACAGAGTCTTTAAGATAGTCTGAAAAGATAGCCATCATGCACCTTTGGAACGTGCTTTGCACATTGTAGAGGCCGAACAACATGCGGCGAAAAGCAAAGGTCCCATATGGGCAGGCGAATGTGGTCTTGTCTTCATCTTCTGGAGCTATCATAATTTGGTTGTACCCAGCATAACCATCCATAAAGCAGTAAAAGTCATTTCCAGCTAGACGATCTAGCATTTGATCATTGAACGGCAGGGGAAAATGAACATTCTTTGTGGCCGTATTCAGCTTGCGGTAGTCCATGCAAATGCGCCACCCAGTGACGGTCCTTTGCAGTATTAGTTCGTTGTTTTTGTTTCAGACTACCGTCATGCCACCCTTTTTCGGCACACACTGCACGGGGCTGACCCACGTGCTATCTGGTATAGGATAAATAATTCCCGCATCTAACCATTTAATGATCTCCTTTTTAACGACCTCTTTCATCGTAGGATTGAGTCTGCATTGATGTTCGATCTTTGCCTTGTGGCCCACTTCAAGGCGAATGTGTTGCATACAGTACGCTGGGCTAATTCCTCGAATGTCGACGAGCGTCCAGCCAATTGCTCGCACATGTTTCCTTAGAATGCTCATCAACACATTCTCCTGGTCTTTGTTAAGCGCAAAGGAAATAATAACTGGCAGCTTCTCATTCTGCCCAAAAAATTCATACTTTAAGTGGTTCGGCAGGGTCTTCAATTCCATTATTGGTGGTTCTACTAAGGACGGTTACGTTGTTTTTCTTTCTTCTTTTTCTGTTGGCTCTTATTCTTAGGTTGGAATCATCTCAACTTTCTTGTTTGTTTTTTTTATGATCGCATTACATGCAGCAATGGATACTCTTGCATCCTCTTCTTCATTCTCTTTGTCAAGCTTTTCTTCTTCAGTCAAATTCTGGTCATCATCAGAGTCATGCAGGTCTTCTTCATCAGGAAACTTAATGGCATGGATTATGTTGAACTTAAACTTCTGTCCGTTGATGCTTAAAGTGATCTCCCTTTTATGCACATCAATCTGGGCACGACCTGTTGATAAAAATGGTTGCCCCAAGATGATGGGCACATCTTTGTTGGCCTCATAATCCAAGATGATGAAGTCGGTTGGTAGGATAAATTTATCAATGGTGATCAACACATCCTTCACCTTTCCCTCTAGATGCACCAGAGATCGATCGGCCAGTTGGAGAGTCATGGTCGTGGGTACGGTTGCCCCACATTCAACTGCTTAAAGATCGACAGAGGCATCAAATTGATACTGGCTCCAAGGTCACACAAGGCTTGCCTGATGTACAGTCCTCCTATGGAGCAAGGTATAGTAAAGCTCCCAGGATCGCTCATCTTCAGTGGAATGATTGATTTCGAAATTGCGTTAAAGCCACCGTGGTAAACTTACCAACTCCCCTCTTCTTGGTTATCATATCCTTCAGAAACTTTGCATAGGCAGGCATTTCCTCAATCGCATCACTAAATGGAATATTAATATGTAATTGTTTTAACATAGACAGAAAACGTTGGTACTATACCTCTTCATTCTTTTTCTTCCTTAGTCTCTATAGGAAAGGGGGCAACTACACTTTCACAGTCCCTATCTCAGTTGGCTTTGAGGTCGACGCAACCTCTGGCTCCATTACTTCTTTTTCTCCTTCTTCTTCTTGCGTCACCGCAATTTCAGGTTCTGCCACAATGGGAGCTGTCCGACTAAGCTCCTTCTTTTCTCCCTCCACAGTTTTCCCACTTCGCAATGTCACAACCTGACATTGCTCTTTATCTGATCCCCCTGGGTTGCGTGGGAGTTCTGTTGAACTCGACAGAGCCCCTTGCGGTCTATTCTTTAGCTAACTTGCAAACTGACCCATTTGTAATTCTAGATTGGGGATGGACGTAGCCTGACTTTGAAGCACCATTTCGTTCTTCTCTATATATTGCTTCAATAGGCTTTCTAGGGAGGAAGATTGCGGTGGTTGCGAGCTACTTGCTTGATTGCTTGTCTGACCGTTGTTGCATGGGAAGAATCCTGGTAGCCCTTCTTTTTGCGCCACGGATTGGAAATTCTATTGCTGATTCTTCCATGTAAAATTGTGGTGGTTTCTCCACCCGGGGTTGTAGGTATTCGAAAAGGGATTATTTTTCACAAAGTAAACAGACTGTGGATTCTGTAGGCATTCTTCCATTGCATGCCCATCACCGCAAGTCGCACATCTTGCGGTGTTTTGACTAATTGCGTTGATTTGCCAATTTTGCGGTGTTGGACTGCTGATCGCAATTCCCTGAATTAAGTTCATCATTACGGTCATCTGATTTTGTAGTGAAGTAATAGCACCATTACTTGCGTCTTTATCTTTGATCGCTCTCCCTCTAATTTTCATGGTTCTTAGAGATGCAATCCAAGATATTCTTAGCCTCGTCATACGTTTTATCAAGCAGACCACCAACAGCTGCCGCATTGGCAGCGGTCAGCGAAGCGGGTTTCAAACCATGATAAAAGATTTCCATCTGAAAGCAGTCTGGCAAACCATTGTGTGGAAAGTCCCGGACCAACCTTTTAAACCTCGCCCAGGCATAATTGAGCGATTCGTCCATGTCTTGTTCAAAATTTTTTATGAGTTTCCTTCGTCTAACATTCTCAGTAGGTGAAAAATATTTCTTCATAAATTTCTCTACGACCTGTTCCCATGAAGTGATCTCTCCCGGCTCGAGAGAATATGACCATTTTCTTGCCTGATCACAAAGAGAAAATGGGAACAAAGTTAGTCAAACTTCTTCGACAGAGATGTTCGGGAACACAAAAGTATTGCATATTTCGATAAACCTAAGGAGGTGGCCATGCAGGTCCTCGCCACGCCGACCTCCGTTTTGTCCTGTAGTTTGGATCATCTGTACTATCACCGGTTTCATTTCGAATCTGCTTCCATCGAGGGTAGGCCTCATGATTCCTGGAGAGAAATCATAGAGGTTTTGCGATGTATGTCCCTAATGGGTTTACTGCAATCGTTAGCCAGAAGGATTGGATTCGCCATGACGTTGTTTTCGTTTGGTGCTCCGTTTCCAAGCTGCTCTGCCATCTCTTCTTTATCTGACTATTGTTGTTGCCGGTCTCTTAATCTCCGTCTGAATGTCCTCTCAATCTCTGGGTCAAAATTCGCCAGAGATTGAGAGTCTGCAAAGAAATCAGAAAAATTATCGTTAGCACACTATTTTGCCGAAGTCCCCGGCAACAGCACCAAAAACTTGACGCATTCGCTTTATGATGTGGAAATGTGGATGAAATGCGATGGTTAAATTGCGTTGAGCACTCAAGTTTCCTCAGCGGAATCCAAGTGTAAACTCCACTGAGTTTCCTGGTAAGTCCAGGGTCGAACTCAGGGACTTGTGAAAACAGGTTGCAATGGTAATTTTTAGAAAACTTTGCGGTAATCAAATAAATTAATAGTTGTTGAGGTTGTTGTTTGCAGTGATGAAAAATAAATAAATGCGGTAGAGTTTGAAAAGAGTTGATTAAACGGGAAATACGATGAGTATGTGGTGAATGGGTTGAGAAAAGTTTCGGCTAACACTTCCTAGGATGCGTTCATGCTATGTGATCATGCAACATGCATACAACAGTAAACCACCTCTCGGTGCTAATGCCATAGCTTCTAAGGCTAGAAAGCATGCGATATATGCGATAAGTCTATAGGACCCATACATAAGCCTCTATTCTTATTTATGCGATGATAACATGACACACACACAAATAAGGCGACCACATAATATCATTCCCATCTCTAGGATGCATGCAATGCAGGTTGAAAAACAGAGCTTATCTCTAAGTCCCGATCTCTTGTTTATGGAGTTCTATTACTCTCTCGAGTCCAGATTCTAACCTAGCTCTCTTGAGTAATTAGATTATTTCTTTAGACTCTCTCTCGAGTAGCTCTAAAGGGGTGTTGGGCACAACATACAACAAGACAATCGCAAGCAATGAACTTCCTAAGTCATGTTAGCTTAGTTCTTCTCAACCCATTCGACTAGTTTAGCTACTCATGCATGCTAAGAGAGTGAACAAATGTAGAATAAAAACTTCCATTGTATAAATATAAAGATGAAGTACAAATTAACAATGCACGTATAGAATAAAGGGCCTGGTAGCAATCTCTTGCTGCCCAGGTTTTTACACTATTTTTCTACTCGTGTTCAAAAGATAATCTCGCTCTCGCGAGAGTCGACCTGTTCTCTGCTTCTACACCTCAAGGTTCTCTCTCGAGTTGCCCTGAGCGATTTTCGATGTCTTTTCTATTCACTTGCTTTGCCTTAAAATAAAAAGGAAAACTATGGACAAAGACGAGCTGAGCTCTCAAATTCGTAAACTGGTGAACTGGTTAACACCTGAACCCCTTTTTCAGAAGGATGCCTCTGGTATTTATAGAACTTCCAGGGTGAAAGGTGGCTTCTCTCTCATGATTGCGCAGATAGGACGGCTTTAATTCTTGACTGATGCGCTGTCACCGAAAAGCTGAATGTACTTGTTCATTAGCGGCTGCTAACTTAATTCAGATTCGACTGTCATCAGCTTTCTGTCCCATTGTGATTAATTATGTCTTTCACCTAGATGCACCGACCATGTTATGCCGACCAAGTTGCGACAATCCTTCTTGGACCAATATTTGTGAACACAATCACCGCAAAGCCTTGCGGTAATGTTGCGCTCGACCAATGATTTCCTATGATCGCAATTTCCGTCTTGCGTCAACACATTTTCTACACAAAAATACAAAATTCAACTATTCGTATGCGATGAACACATGCGGCCACAATATAATTAACTTAATGCTTTTTGGATGCAATCTAACACATTTTATCAACGCAAGCCAGAAATGTTTAAGAACTTAACACTATGATAACGTGCATTTCTGCCCGTTATCAGCAACCCTCCGAGAGGTGTGCGTTGCGTGAGTGTGTAACTTTCCATTGCGTGCGTTCTTTCAGTGTTATAAAAAAAATTATAAAATATTCATTTTCTATTACATAATTTTAATGTACTGGAAAGTTTTCATAACATTAAAAAATGTTATAATTGACTTTTGATTTCAGTTTTTACAATCGTAAAAAAGTTGCTATAAAAACCTTATTTCATTTTGATTCTCGCCTTGATAGCGATATTGATTAAATTGTATATAGTTTGCATAATAACAAATTATTACAAATGATGTTATAAAATCAACTGTAATCATATAAATCTTTAACATTATATGCAAGTACATTTACATCAAAAATTAATTTTCAATAGTACAAATATCGCTTGTAATGGCATACTTCAATCAATACAACATTCCATAAAAATAACCATATTTTTTGTGGAGTCGACATGTTATACAAATTACATTAAGATAAAGAAAAAAAAAAAAAAAAACAATGCAACCACATCTTTCTAATTTTCTCATGACATGCAAGGATCCCTTAGTCTTCACCTTTTTAAAATGATGCATCCATTAATATTTAATATCAAAATATCTTAGAATTCTCTTATTCATGCTTGCTGCAAAAAGAATATATATTTACCATCAAATTCAAAAATCATTAATTAAATATGACAAATATACCAAAGTTTTAAAATAGACAAATTACAATCTTTATCTTCTATTCAAGAAACCTATAATATCAACGGTTTACATAGTTATTTGACATAAACAAGAAGATTGAAGTAAACACTTTAAAGATGTATTCTTGAAAACATAGATCAATACCTAAAGAAAAGTCAAAGCCTTTAGCACTAGACATTTGGTCGAACTAACAATTTACAAATCCAAATGCAAAATAAAGAATAAGCACAAAAACGAATACAAAATTAAACATATACTATAGATAAAAAAAATAAAAAAAATAAAAAAATAAAAAAATTCAAAGGCTCCATATTACAACATTGTAAGAACAATGAAAGAACAAACTCATATATAGATGTGTTGGGCAACAATCAAAGAAAATCTGATCTACAATGTTCACCCTTTTTTACTTTCATGTGTCCCATAACCAACTAATGTACAAATGCAACAAAATATCCATGAAGAAAATATATATTGAACAAAAAATTGCAATTTTGGGTCCACATTAAAAGCACATAAAATACAGTATATGGACTAAAAATACAAAATTAAAGTGCATAAAGAGGCTAATTAGCCTATATAAGTGGTTATTGACTGACCTATCCGAACCAAAAATTGCAATCTTAAACTCAAGACAAAACCTTCAATGGTTTTTTCAAAAGAAAAGAAAAAAAAAATACCTCAAAAAACCAAATAAATTCTTGAAATGTGACATCAAAAGTAGTTGATAAACGCAACTCCTATCTATGGATCTTTGTTCTCTTCTCTACTTTAATTTTTACAAATGTTTCAAAACCCCAAAAAAAATTAAAAACCAAAAGTAGTTTCAAGAATAAGTGCTTGTTTCTAGAATTTACCTACAAATTCAAGTGGCCAACAATATCTATTCACCATCCTAAAACTCCAAAGCTTTTCAACATCATTGAAACTTCGCACCCGTAGGAAAGTACAACAAATCCCCTAGCAAAAACAGTAAAACTATTAACCATTGAGATAAATGGCCAACAAAAGACGTAATCAATTCCATTGGGAAAAAAGATATTATGATCTTATCGTACACGAGTTTAACTTCCAATGATTTTGCATGAAAACGGAAGAACAGAAACACCTTAAGAATTAGTATTTGGTTTGTAGACATCCATCAGATAACTTATGAGCATAAACCAAATATCCTCCATTTAAGTAAATCCTCCCATCTTTCTAATCTCTTCACACCCCATTCAAGGAACAACAGAAAATTAGAACAAAAACACATTTAAAAATTAGTTTATGATTTTAGAGATGTTTAATCAAACAATTTACAAGCATAAACCAAATACCCACCAACACCATCTTAGTAAAACCCCACATCTTTCAAATATGCTCACAGAACACCATATATCAGTAGCATAGATTCACCCCATTCAAGGAAAACAGAAAATTAGAACAAAAACACTTCACGAATTAGCTTCTGATTTTGGCGACATTTTATCAAACAACTTACGAACATAAACCAACTACCCACTATCCAAGTAAAACCTCTCATCTTTATAATCTCTTCACATAAAACCATATAACAGTAGCATAAATTCAACCCCCAACCCCCCCTCCCCCATCTAAGGAACACAGAAAACGACGGAAGCACCAACAAAAAAGGTATACTTACAAAGGAGGGAAAAAATATTTGAAGTCTCTTAGACCACCTTGCGACCATCCCAGTAGGTGGAGCCTGCTGAAAACGATCTTTTACAGCCTCCGAACCAAGGCCCGTTAGCAGTTAATGACGCTCTAGTCACAAGGCAACAATTCATCTACCAGACTTCGGTTCTTGTCTCCATGCTAACAGTAGCATAAATTCAAACCCGCCATCTAAGGAACACAGAAAACGGGAGCACAAGGTATACATACAGAGGAGAAAAAAATATTTGAAAACAATTTAAAAGGGTCTTCATGTGATATTGATTCTGAAAACAATTTAAAAGGTGTCGGGTGTTACTTTGGCTTTCAAAATCGTCTCTAAGAACTAACTTATGAGACTTTTGTTAACCAATAACAGTTGAATAATTATTTATTAACTTATATTATAATCAAAGAAAAAGAAACTTCTAGTAATTGTTTTGTAATCTAGAAATAAAACATTAGCAGTTGAATTGTAAACTCAATTGAAGTAACATCTAGAAAACTACGGCCTATTTCATCTTGCAAAGATCATCAAGTGCAACAAATGGAAAGAGAAGTACCCTTCCCTACTACATGTATGTGGGAGTTGAATTACTGTGTTTATAGAACTCATATGACTTGTGTCAGAAACAAAGAAAACAAAGTTATTTTGAAGATATAATGCAAATTTTACAATTCATTGAGTTCTTACATCATCCCAATCTCCCCAAAATCATCTCTGCAAATGGTTTAAGTAAAGGCATTACAAAACTACTTCATAGGCTATTCACTACCCCTGCAACCTACCGAAATTGTCATGTAACTTACCATTTCACCAACATTTTGCTTAAGTCAAACCCATTTTCACAAAAAGGAATGTAGCATCAGTCGATTGCAAATGGAATTACTGTTGAGAGTCTAGGATACAACATGATAGACAAATAGAAAGTTTTAAAGAATTAGAAAATGACTATTCAAAAATGGGAGTAAAACTAACCATGGACGGATTTTAAATATGGAATCATCGAGGTTCTATCAAGACCACGTTCTTCATCTGCCACATTGAATGCATACACAACTCAATTATATAGTTTTCATTAACGAAATTAAAATTTTAAGAACGTTTAGAGTAATTTCATTTTCTTCACTTAATCGAACGACTAAACAAGTAAAAAAGCAAGTTTCTCTTGCAGCACCCTAAAGTTTCAAAATCATTATTGTCAAATGAGGGAAAAATAACAAAATAATGTTGAAGAAATGAATCACTTATTAAATAGTGCAATTGAGCAAGGAAATCAAATGATTTTGAGAGAGTTATATAAGTTTTAAAGCAGTTTATTAACATATATCTGCTAGATTTTCACAACTAACTTATGTTGAAACGTTTGTCACTATTAAACTTTATTTGTGGCATTTAGTGTGACTTTTGGGTTTTGTAATTTTTAGTTTTTTGTAACCAATAGTGATTTTTAAGCTATAGAAGTTATGTGAGTTGTGAGCATTTGATAACATTTTTAAGTTATAGGAGTTATGTGAGTTATGAGATTTTTGTAACCATTGACATTTCTATGGTTATGTTTGTAAGCCTATATAAAGGCATGCTTAGTTGAATGGAAAATATATCTCTTATTTATATATTTGTCCTCCACGTCTTTTTTTCTAACATTGTGATATCAGAGCTAGTAGAAAATTTGAGAAAAATGGCCAACAGCGGGATAGGTTCACTTCAACTACCAATGCTTACCAAGCTCAACTATGACAATTGGAGCATCAAGATAAAAGCATTACTAGGAGCATAAGACATGTGGGAGATCATGGAGAATGGTTTCCAAGAGGCAGAAGCTGGTGCCAATCAAGCGCAAAGAGATGCGTTAAAGGAGACAAGAAAGAAGGACAAGAAGGCCCTTTTATATCTTGTATCAATCGATGGGCGAAGATACGTTTGTGACAATCACCAATGCGGAGACGTCAAAGGTGGCATGGGACAAGCTCCAATCGACTCATAGACGAGCCGATCGTATGAAAAAGGTACGGTTGCAAACCTTACGTGGTGAGTTTGAATCTTTACAAATGAAGGAGACAAAGGTGATAGCGGAATATCACACAAAAATAATGGCTGTTGTCAACCAATTGAGACAGAATGGTGAAGAAATCACCAATGTTCGTGTCATGGAGAAGGTTCTACGAAGCCTAAATACAAAGTTCGAGATTATCGCCACGGCGATCGAGGAGACACAGGATCTCGAGAACATGACAATTGAACAATTTATAGGCTCTTTACAAGCCTATGAGGAGAAAAAGAAAAGGAGGATGGAGCAAACAGAGACCGTTGAACAACTTCTCCAACTCAAAATCAAGGAGGAGAATAGTCTGAACGTGGAAGAGGTTGTGGTCGTCGAGGCCATGGTGGAAGAAGTGAAGCCAACACCGATGTTTCTCAAAACTCGTCTGAATCCTCAAGAGGAAGAGGAGGTCGAGGTCGTGGAAGACGTGGTGGAAGGTCTAGGAGAGATAAATCTCAGGTAAAAATGTTATAATTGTAATAAATATGGACATTATGCGAATGAGTGTTACTCATCTCAAACAAAGTCGATTGATCGAAAGCATCAGAACCGATCAACTGCTAGCACATCAAAAGCCCATCAAGGGCAATCCAATTATGCAGAAGAGAATGGAACCTTATTTATGGTTTCAAAGGGAGAAGAAGAGAGTCAAGATAGTATGTGGTATCTTGATACAGGAGCCTCGAATCACATGTGTGGAAAACGCGAGATGTTTGTGGAGTTAAATGAGATGGAGAAAGGTAATATTGCCTTTGGAGACAATTCTTTGACCGCCAACAAAGGAATAGGTAAAATTCTCATTCGGTTAAAAAATGGAGAAAATCAATATATCATAAATGTTTATTACATTCCTAATGTAAAAAATAATATATTGCATGTAGGACAATTGTTAGAAAAAAGTTTTGAAGTTCAAATGAAAAACAATTGTTTGTATTTGAGGGATAATCATGAAAGACTTATTGCTAAAGTCTCCATGACTAAAAACCAAATGTTTCCTTTGAATATATGTAATGATGTTCCAAAATGCTTGAAGACGTGTTATAAAGATCTCTCTTGGCTATGGAATCTACGGTTCGGGCACCATAATTTCGGAATTCTAGAAGATTTGTCGAAGAAGAAGATGGTACGAGGTTTACCACACATTCACGAGCCAAACCAAGTGTATGAAGGGTGTTTACCTGGTAAACATCATCGAAGTAGTTTTCCGAAGGAGTCTATGACAAGAGCAAAGAAGCCTCTAGAACTCATCCATGTCGATGTGTGTGGAATGATCAAACCAGAGTCTCATGGTAAAAGTAAATATTTTCTTCTCTTTATTGATGATTTTTCTAGAAAAACATGGGTGTACTTTTTGAAGGAAAAATCAGAAGTATTTGAAATCTTCAAGATATTTAAGGCACATGTGGAGAATGAAAGCAACCTTACAATCAAGGCCATGAGAACCGATCGAGGTGGTGAATTCACATCAAATGAGTTCAAACAATTTTGTGATGAAAAAGGCATCCAACGTCCGTTAACAGTCCCAAGGATAGCGCAAAAAAATGGCATGGTGGATAGGAAGAATCGGGAAATCTTGAACATGGCAAGAAGCATGCTAAAGACAAAGAAGATGCCGAGGGAATTTTGGGCGGAGGCCTAGCTTGTGCGATTTATTTGACAAATTGACACCAACCAAAAGTGTGCTTGACAAGACGCCTCAAGAAGCATGGAACGGAAGAAATCCCAGAATTGTTCACTTCATGGTGTTTGGGAGTGTTGCATATGCTCATGTGTTGGAAGAAAAAAGAACCAAGCTCGATGATCGAAGCGAGAAACTCATCTTCATCGGCTATGATGCAAGTTCAAAGGGTTATCGTCTTTACAATCCTTTGAATAGGAAGGTAATTATTAGTTGTGATCTTGTTTTTGATGAGGAAGCCTCTTAGGATTAGAATATACAAGAGGAGGAGTATGATTTCCTTCCATATTTTGAAGAAGATGATGAAAATGAGTCGACCAGGGATGAAATGGGTAAAGGTTTGCCCATTCCAGTGCCATCTCATTCGACCGATCGATCATCATTTGAAGGTTCATCCAGCGATTTGGAGAACGAAATTGGCCCAAGAGGAACTCGAAGTCTACGAGAACTTAATGAGGTAAATGAAAATCAAAATGACATAATTCTCTATTGTTTTTTTGGTGATAGTGAGCCTATTAGTTTCCAAGAAGCCATTGCAAGCAAGAAATGGAAGGATGACATGGATGAAGAAATTCGAGCGATAGAGAAAAATGACACATGGGACTTGACCAAGCTTCCAAAAGGGCACAAACTAATCGGAGTGAAGTGGGTATACAAGAAAAAGAGAAAAGTCAATGGCGATGTTGAGAGGCACAAGGCGAGACTAGTGGTGATAGGGTATATCCAACGACATGGCATCCACTATGATGAGGTATTTGCCCCTGTTGTTCGTCTTGAAACTATTCATTTGATTATTGTTTTGGCAGTCCATAATCATTGGAAGATACATCAAATGGATGTAAAATTGGCATTCTTGAACGGAATTCTTGAGAAAGAGGTATATGTGGAACAACTAATGGTTATGAAGTCAAGGGTGAAGAAGATAAAGTGCTTCAATTGAAGAAGGCACTTTATGGTTTAAAGCAAGCACCAAGAGCATGGAATTCGAAGATTAACAAGTACTTTGAAGAGAAGAAGTATATAAAGTGTCCTTATGAGAATGCCCTCTACATCAAAATACAAGGTGAAAGCATACTAATCATTTGTTTATATGTTGATGATTTAGTATTTACTAGAAACAATCCTAGGATGTTTGATGAGTTCAAAAGAGAGATGGCAATGGAGTTTGAAATGACATTGGTCTCATGAGTTACTATATTGGGATCAAGGTCAAACAAGGTGAAGATGGGATTTTTATATCCCAAGAGGGCTATGCTAAAGAAGTGCTCAAGAAGTTCAATATCAATGATGCTAATTCAGTTGGAACACCGATGAAATGTTGAGTCAAAATCACCAAGCAAGATGGAGGAGAGAAGGTAAATTCTACATATTTCAAAAGCTTGGTTGGCAGTTTAAGATACTTGACATGTACAAGACCGGATATTCTTTATTCGGTTGGAATTATTAGTCGATTTATGGAGGAATCGACAACAACAAATTGCAAAATGGAAAAAAGGATACTTCGCTACATCAAAGGGACGATTGGATATGATCTTTCCTATGTCTCCTCTAGCAATTTTGATATTGTTGGTTATTGTGATAGTGATTGGAGTAGTGATTTGGATGATCGAAAGAGCACTACGGGGTTTGTGTTTTTTATTTGTGAAACGGCTTTTACATGGATGTAAAAAAAAAAGAAAGCAACCCATAGTCACATTATCAACATACGAGGTAGAGTATGTCGCAGCAACTTCATGTATATGTCATGCAATTTGGCTAAGAAACTTAGTGAAGGAGTTGAAGTTTCAAATGGAAGGTCCAATGGAGATTTTTGTGGATAACAAATTGACAATTGCCTTAGCCAAAAAATGGTATTTCATTTTTGTGGCAAGCACAAATTGACAATTGATTTCACTACATTTAGGATTGCATTACGAAGAAAGAAGTGGAACTCAAATATATCAAGTCACAAGATCAAGCGATGGACATTTTCACAAAGCCCCTCAAGTTGGAGACTTTTATCAAAATGAGGAGTTTACATGGTGTAACAAATCAAGTTTAAGGGGAGGTGTTGAAACATTTGTCATTATTAAACTTTGTTTGTGGCATTTAGTGTGACTTTTGGGTTTTGTAACTTTTAGTTTTTTGTAACCAATAGTGATTTTTAAGTTATAGGAGTTATGTGAGTTATGAGCATTTGATGACATTTTTAAGTTGTAGGAGTTATATGAGTTATGGGATTTTTGTAACCATTGGCATTCCTATGGTTATGTTTGTAAGCCTATATAAAGGCATGTTTAGTTGAATGGAAAATGTATCTCTCATTTTTCATATTTGTCCTCCACGTTTTTTTTAACAACTTATTTATAGTAACGGCTTCTGCTCACCAAAAAATTTACATTGTAATTCCTCCTCCCCCAAAAAAAAAAAAATCTCAAAAGTGGAAAAAAAAAAAAAACGCTTGCCACTTCTCTTGAAGTTTGAATGCGTGAGATCTTAGTAATGTAAATAACCGACTCAGACCCTCACTTCGAGACTAAAATTCTTCTAATAAACAAAACAAAATGTATCATCCACTTTACCAACTGGCTTATGAGACTTTTATTAAGAGCATCAACATCTGGTCACCAAATACGAAGTTATGAAGAAATATCAAACTCCAGCTGTCTCGCAAAAATTTATAACAACATTTCAGTATGCTAGTCAATACAATATCACTATAAGAGTATTACGTTCTTAAACATCTAGAGAGAACACATACAACTCTAGAAGATCAAAAATTTAAATAACAAATCTTACACAATTAAAACAATCAAAATGTTAGCACACAAGAAATAGACCCAACAAGTATAATTTACTTACTTAAACTGCTCCTAAGGGAGTCCAACTTACCTTTGTACTTACACTTACCTTTGTACTTGCTAAATAAAATTGTTTCCCATGGTCAGAGCAATGACATAGTTTACCTAAATTGAACATACAGAAGCAGTTATAAGTAACTTTATGACAATGCAATTTTCTATGTTGAGTTTTGAAACTCTCTTGTAGTTATTCTTCCTTACTTTTATGGAAAAGATGTAAACGAACCATAAATTTGACTCACAAAGGCATCACCGAGTTTGTCAAGTATCCAAAACCTTTGAGCATTGAGCCTCCTCAAATGCTTCTTCAGTCCTCTTGTCGCACGTAGACATGGCCACTAATTCCAAATACGATATTGTCTATTCCTAACATCAGAATTTACTACACAGGAAAGCACACACAGATCTAGATAGCGTAAGACAAAACCAAGATCAATGGACAAAATTTTTCATGAACATCTTGCAGAAACTCAAGTCATTAAATTCCTAAATACATGTGACTTCAGAAATTTTGACCTTCTAAAAATGAACCTCTTTTCATGTATGCTATTTTGTCTATAAATCTACAAAAAAAAAAAAAAAAAAAAAAAATTGCATCAATAATGGTTAACAATAAGCTTCCAACCTCTAGTATTGCTTTGACATTTTGGACGGGGAAAATTCTTGAAGTTTCTTTAATATTTGTTCACCTAAAAAAGTGATGAACAAAAGCAATAAAACTCAGATGAGGAAGAAGGTTTATTAAACCTTTTAAAACCTTTTAAAGAGAACACGTCATGCTAGTTTGACTAATAATAATTAAATAGAAACCATAAACAAGATCTAAGTTATGATTACTGTTGAAAGTTGGGTTTTAACCTAAGGGTATTTTTGTAATTGTTTTCAACCCTAGAGCTCCCTACTGTCTATTTATTTGCTCTGTTCCCTTCTATTCGGTGTATCAATTAAATAATAAGAAAAAGATTTGTATCGTGGTTTTTCTCCTGTTATAGGGTTTTCACGTAAGCTGTGTGTTGTTCTCACTTTTCTCATTTTCTCTTCTATATTTCATCATGGTATCAAAGTATGGCGACGAAACCCTAGCTGTCATCGATGAGAATCAACCACAGACTTCTTTAGCGGCCCTCATGGGAATCGACGGAGCTCTAAGCATTGACATGAAGGCAACCATACAAGCAGCTGTGAAGGAATACCTCCAAGCCGCCCTACCACAGCTGATTCCAACCGTCACTGCCGTCCAGCCGCCATCGATGGAGGAGAGATTCAGCCCAGCCAAGGCATTCCAGCCACTATGCGAGGGAGAGCCGACCGCTCCAGGTCCTTCGACGATCAGAGACAGACGATCAGAGATGGAGCCGTAGCAGCTTTCGACGATCAGAGATGGACGATCACACCGAGCCGCGGCGGTGGGTCGCTATCGAGTTCCTCTTCCGCACTGCTCGTGTCGATCGCTCCCAGCCTGATCAATCCAGCCTTGGTCTAGTCGCTGCTTCCTCGTGCGTCGAGCCGAGCCGATGATCAGCTGCAGCCTCCGTTTATGATCCACCCAATCGGCGACTCGAGTTTAGCCCTCACAGCTAGTTCTGCTCCTGTCCAGCTGTTAGTAGTAGCTTCTTTTTCCGCCATGTCCAATCATGGTGGCTCAGCCCAATGCCCTGATGATGTTCGACGACGGTTGGCGTACCTCCAATTGGAAATTTCAGACTTGGAAACGACTCTTGGCACAAACCCTCAACCTGTCACCATAGAGAATCCGATAAATTTGTTCTCTATTTTGCCTAATGCAACTTATTTATCTGGCTCAATGGGAAATCCTGCAGGATTCCTTGTGGGAGAAAAATTAAATGACCAAAATTATTTCTCCTAGTCCCAATCGATCAGAATGGCCTTAGAGGGATGACACAGATTCGGGTACTTGACAGGAGAGATTCCAAAGCCTATCCCAGTTGATCCTCAAGAACGGATCTGGAAAGGGGAAGATTCGCTTTTACGTTCGGTTCTCATGAATAGTATGGAACCACAGATTGGCAGACTGTTACTATATGCTGCAACTGCCAAAGATATTTGGGAGGCAGCACGAGATCTGTACTCAAAGTGACAGAATGCATCTCGGCTATATACACTACACAAGCAAGTCCATGAGTGCAAACAAGGGACCATGGATGTCACATCCTATTTTAACAAACTATCAGTGTTTTGGCAAGAGATGGACCTATGTTGAGAGATTTTATGCAATTGTGCGCAAGATGAGGCTCAATACTTGAAACTTTAAGAAGCCGACCGAGTATATGTTTTCTTGGCATGGTTAAACCCCAAATTTGATAGTGTTCGAAGTCGCATATTGGGCCAACAACCTACCCCATCCCTTAGAGAAGTTTGTTCCAAGATACGACTGGAAGAGGATCGATCGCATGCCATGAATAACCCTGTTACAGCTTCAAATAATGTAGTGGCTTTTGTTGTGAAGTTGCCCAGTGTCGATGGTGATAAAAAACCTTCTCCTGTTTGTGAGCATTGTAAGAAGCGATGACACACAAAGGATAGTGCTGGAAGCTGCATGGGAGATTCCCATACAGCAGGCGACAACAGTATCATGACAAATCAAACACTGGTCGTGCCCTTGTGACTCAGTTAATGAAAATACACAACCTCAGTCCTCAGCTGACAATAAAAACAATTTGAGTGTCAACGGGGTGAGTGCTATTGCACAATCAGGTACTTTTCCCTCATTTGGCCTTATTAGCATTAATGGCAAGAAACCCTGGATTGTAGATTCAGGGGCCACAGATCATCTTACCGGTTCTTCATATCTATTTATTTCATACTATCCGAGTGCAGGGAATGAACATATTAGAATTGCAGACGGATCCTTTGCCTCAGTTGCAGGGAAAGGCCATACCTCCCCGTTTGACAGTTTAATACTGTGTGATACTCTGCATGTGCCTAAGATCTCATATAATCTTTTATCTGTCAATAAAATTATGAGGGATTTGAATTGTAAGGCGATTTTCTCATCAGACTCTGTTTTGTTTCAGGATTTGAAGTCGGGGATGACGATTGACACTGCCCGGTACGATAGAGAGCTCTACTTCCTTTCTGATGATACTTCTTCTAGGGATGATCATAGAATTGGTTTTATGTCTTTACATTTTTCTACTCTGAGAATGACTTTATGTTATGGTATTTTCGTTTAGGACATCCAAATTTTCTTGAAGTACTTGTTTCCACATTTATTCCGTAATGTTAATATTGTTAGAGTTAAACAACATACAGCGGAAGTATCAAGAATCCATAAGCATTTTAATTCACTAATTTTGGCAAAAACTAAAGCATGTTGTTCATAAAAATGGGTTTTCAGAACATACCTTTGATCAACTCTTCAAGAAAATGTCTGTTCAACTGCTGTCATCACTTGATGTCAATGTGAACCACCTAAAAGCCTTCCCTACTATGCTCTTGGAGCTTTAGGTAGAGTTGTGGGACTCAAGAATAGTTTGTAGATGTAGAGAAACAAGGGAAACTCACAGCAGTAAGTTGAAGAAGACAATTTCTTCTTCACTCATTTTTCTCCTAAAAATTTTGTATTCTCTTTCTTCTCCAACAACTCCAATCTTCTTTATATATTAAGATGAACATGCAAAGAGATGGAGTGCATGGCTTGCATCTCATGCTTGGAGAATAAAAGTAGAGAAGATCATGGTTTGTGTGTGAGCATAAAGATGATGATAATGGAAAAAAACTCTTTTTCCATTATGTGCAACCCATTCAAACGAATTTCCATTTTCATTTTAAAACAAAAAATGACTTGTAAATCATTTTAATTTAAATATTAATTTTCTTAAATTAATTTCATAAATTAATTTAAAATTTAATTAATTTAATTAATTTAATATCAAATACTAAATTAATTTTTGCACAATAATCATCTTTATATATTTAAATCATATTTAAATATTTATTCTCTTGTTCTGTTTAATTTGAACGTTTCAAATTAATTTCTCAAGCTACCCTAAACGTACCCATTTACGAGCTAGTAGGAGTACCTCGCAGACCTACAGATCATGGGCTCCAACGATCCGAGATTAATCGGCTAAACTCATTAAACCGATCTAAGCCCCATTCATTAACTAATGGGTGATTCCACTAAAGCCCATAGCTGAACTCCCCTCACTGTAGATATATTATGTCCACTCGATATAACCATGATTAGTAAGTTAACCCTTCACAAGTTGCTTGTAATAAGATTGGGTCGAATCTTTGTTTTACCCCCGTAATTATCTCTTGTTCATTAAGTTCCACTGATCCCCTGATGAACAATTGATTTGTGATCCAATCAATAAATTGAATCCCTCTCAGGCCAATGAGAGGGTGAGGCCTCTTGTTCAAGACCCAGAATCAACACTTTAAGGGAACAACCTCTCTACTAACCCTAATCGGTTAGGAGTGAATTCCCTCTTGCACCTTATGTGCTATTCATCCAGTCTTATCCCCAAAATGGTAAGCTTATTGAGTAGAGGAAATTGGTCTACTCTCACCGTTTACCGATCAAAGGATAATCGCGAACAAATAGAAGTTCATAGTTAGCTAAGGATTAAGGTTAAGTTACCTAGGTCATTGCTTTGAAATCATCAGTCTTAAACAGTAAACAGTGTTATAAAGTAAGAGTGCAAGTTTCGTGGTCCGATCTTGAACAAAACTCATTTGCACAGGACACTAATGACATTTAGAAATGCATGTCATCCTAGGCCTTTTATTTAGAATTATGAAGGCTATTAAGAAGAATATGCGGCAATTGTGTTAAGAATTCCTGAGAAAATGAGCTTGCGTCGTTCAACATGATGAATCTTGGCTAACCCATTATTATGCGTTATTATGCGTTCAATGTTCTATTTTTGTAGCTAATGCAGGAAGTTGACGCAAATGCAGAAACCGAACTACCGTATAGATGACCGCATGCGGAGAAACTCTCCATCGCAAAGGCAAACGCGTTCGATCAACGCATGGGTGTTGCAGTAATCAGGCGCATGCATCCATCGCCTAAGAGTTGCGTTTCGTTAAGCGATTACAGTTATTGTGTAGAGTTGCGGTATTAAGCGAATGCGGTCACTGTATGATTGCGGCTACACAATAATGCATAATAGAGGGATCAACGCAAGGTTGGTGAAATGAACGCATCAATGCATCTACCTCGGGAAAATCAAAAGATGATGTTGACATCTTAACTTCCACGCCGTTAGCAGCAAAGGTTTAGAAACGACTAATGCGCCGCGAACGTCAGAATCAGAGCAGTCCATTAATGTTGTCGGCGATCCAGGCTCTATATAAAGAAGCCGATGAGCAAAATTTCAACTTATCCAAGGTTTTCGGCAGCCTTGACACACATCCATTGGAAGCAAGACATTGCTTCCAGTTGGTCATTTTATTTTCACTTCTTTTCTTATATTGTATTGTATTACATTTTGTGATTAAGGAATTAATACATGATGTGTTCAATGCATTTCTGTGTCTCCTTCGACTCCATCTCCATCTTCTTTACTTAGCATCTTTAACTTTCATTGCATCAGTTAGTGAGATTGTTAGAGTATCACATACTTAGTCATGTGGTTTTGAGATATGAAGCATGTAGCAAACCACCGAGAGGTGTGTGATAACTAGTAGAAATACAAGTTATTTATGCTGCCTTATTTAAATATTGCGGCCAAAAGAGAAGGAATATGCGGTTATTGTATGAAAATTAGCTCAGAAATACAATAATTATGAATTAACGCAATTACACCCACTAACATCGTCAAGATGGTAGAAGATGATATTTTTTTACTCTATTTTGCAGGAAACCAAGTCACCACTTGCGATCAAGGTTCAACAAGAAACTGAACAATGCATCTCTGTTACATTGCGCCTGTCAATCAACAATGAAGAGACGATTAACGCAATGACAACGCAATGCGTCAGTCGATCCCGAGCTGAATTCCAACCGCATGCAGTAATAAAAACAACACCGCATGCGAGTAACCAATCGAAAGATGCAGCCGAGCAACACAAAGGCAAAGGATTGCAAAATGTGTACAACTAACTATTGTGCATATTTAACGGTCTGATTGCATAATAGAAGGAATATTTATTCCTTCATCTTCGGAATTTCCATAACAAGAAATGGGGTCTACAAGCCAAGAGTCAAAGCTTTTCACCTATAAATACCCCCATAGAATTCAGAGAAAGATATACTTAATACGGGTATCATTGATACGAGGGCTAATTGCTGCCAAATTACTGAGAGAGAGGCTGAGCTGAGTATTGATCGGAAGAAATACAGGAAGAAAAAAGACAAGGCTGAGAGGTGAGTCTTAGGGCGAATCTGCCAGATCCCCGCTGCGAAGCTCTGTGCTTAGATCCCTGCTACCAGTTGAGCAAGCCTGAGAGGGAAGTTCATCCGCCCGCACGATCTATCCACATTGGCAAGCAAATCTCCATCCAGATCGGCACCAAGACGTTGGCGTTTATTTGTATTTGTTTCTAACTATATTTTTATCACTGTATTTCATCTTCTTAATCTCTTCATTCATAAATCATGTATCAGACGCTGAATAGAAATATTGAATGTCTCGATCGATTTCATATCCCTTTCTCTGTCTATTTTCGTTCCTCCATTTATCGCTTTCTTCATAAAGTCTTCTTAATCCCTTGGTAATTAATATGAATTAAAAAAGTAACTTACTCTGTGCTAAAGAAATAAGAATGTTTAGTTAAAGCATGTTAGATGACATCTTCACCTGTGAGAGCAGAAGTGAAGATGTCATTCTGACCTGTCAAGAAAAGGTTAGAAGAATGCGTTAACTAAAGCAAGAAGTACTTCCAGAGATGGAAGCAACCTTGCATTCATTATGTTTTTCCTTGTTTCACCACAGAGATGTGGGAGCATGGCCAATCACTGAGAGGTGTACGTCAAGGGAAAAGCGAAACCGTATTTATGCCTTTAACGCAATTAAGGAACTTGCAATGTTTGTATTAATTATCTTTTCTGTTTCTGCTTCGTACATAAGACTTGTCACCATACTACACGATCTTTGCATAATCTTCACAGCCAATCTTGACCTCAATATCTTGTATCATAAAACCTGTACCTTGTATCATCTTAGCTTAGATTTACTTTAATGCAATCTATTTTATTATCGCATCTTTACCGCTTTAATTTACTTTGTCGCGTGTTTATATTCTCCTACACAATAACTTTTATTAATTGAAAACTCCTGGTTGCATGTATCACAAGCATAACTCTCCTTATGTTCGACCTCGGATCACACCGAGAAACTTGCGGTGAAATTATACTTGGTTTCAATGCAAGGAAACTTGTGACAACGCACAACATACTACAAGAACATTGTTAATTAACGCATATCTAGAAGTAGTATCACATCATATACATCCATGCGTTGTGTTTTTTATAAGATCAATTCCTATCATTCATATCCATATTTGTATTAGCGCATTTTTTAAGAATAAAATATGGGTTATAGTGTGCGTTGCGTGAGTGTGTGAGAAAACCTTATTTGCTTAGCGAAGCTGTAGCAACGCCTGTCTATAGGCAGACGCAACGCTTGTCTATGAGTAAAGTCGGCAACAACTAACTGTCTGGGAGGGTAAGTGGTTGGTCGCATTAAGCAATGTAAGCTATTGTTCACCAGAGATAGGAATAATCTTGCGTCAACCAAATTTATGCGGTTACTTTGTCTTATGAGTGCATCATTCATCACTTAGGCATACTTGGAAGAGTAGTCTAAAATCCAAATCTAAGACTCGAGAGAGTAGATTGGAACGCATAAGCAAGAAGGGGAATTTAGGAATAAGCTCCGTTTGCTATCACACAGCGTATGCACCCTACGGAGAGGATATTGCATGCGTCCAAGAAGTAGGATATGGTGGTTGTATGTGGTCATTTCGACCCTTTTGCATACACATCGCATACGTCCTAGAGTTAGGCTCAAGTGTGTCTAGCATGATCGCATGGCTTGTGTTGACTAGGGTTGCCCTTGCAGTCACTCTTAAGGGTTGCGATGAAGACTTCTCTAAATTTTATCTATTTTTCTGTCCATTTACTTCATGTCACTAGTTATCGTGTCTCTACCTCTCATTCGTTTTCTCATTGCATTGTCAGTTAGTTAGGAGTATGAGTAGTGTTAGCATAGAATCCTCCCATCCATTCTTTTATTCAACCACCACATGCACATTACCGCATTCGTCTAGCTACAAGTCCCTGAGTTCGACCTCGGATCACTCGAGAAAATTGCGTTCGTGTTATACTTGGCGTGAGTGCAAGAAAACTTGTGACAGAAATGCATGGTCATCACATACATTTGTTAACACAAAGTCATTCCAAAGTATGACCACGACGCATGATAATCAATGTATACATTAAGGACATGCATCGCATATTGCAGCCACAGAATTTTAGTTGTTGAGTAATCGACATCTAATTTCCCATCATCAAGTTTTTTGTGCCGTTGCCGGGGACTTGGCAGCTAATTGTTTGTTGAGTTTTTTGTCTCTTTAGGCAACCTTTCTATCTTGGGAGTATTGTAGCTTATGCGACCCGGCTGTAAACAATATTGAAGGTAGGTGATGCGCTGAAAGCCAATGTTGACCCTAAGGTATAAGGGCAATCAATCGCATGAGCTGAAGGTAATTCTATGCACATGACGGCCGCATGCGCCCAACAATTGCTGGAAGTTCCAATGGTCAGGACAAGCATCTTGACCTAAGCAGTTGAGAGCAATCTCCTGCATGGAAGACTCCTTGTGGTGACAACACTCCTACTTTTCCAAGGATGTCTTCTACTCTATCTTTACTTTGCTTTCTTAGTTTAGTTTAGTTTATTTTATTTTCATTTTTCTGTTATTTTGGATATGCAGCTACTTCCTTGGTTGTGGTTCGATTGTTCCTTGTAGATGCATCAATAAGTTTCCTCGGTGCGCAGTTCAATGGAAGAATTCCTTTCATCCTTCAACGCATGGCTTCGATCGCGTGAATTCCAACGCATAATCACATGCGTTGTTCCACCTAAGGTTCCTTTCTTGTTATCCTTTATGCATTATCATTTTGAATTTTTTTCTTTCCCGATTACGTTTCTTTGCGGTGTTTCTATGATGGTACATATAATTCACCGCATCTTCCAATTAATCATTGCAAGGTACTCCTTACTTTTATTAACTTCTTCAATTTTTGAAAGTAAGTTTTATTTTGTGTAAACCTTTGCTCAAACATTTATTACCGCATTCCTGTTGATTTTGCTTTTAGCTTTGCAGTAAAAACGCTGCCAACCTCTAAGTTTGGGGGTCGCAGTGGTCAGAGAATTGTGTTCATTACATTGCGATCATTTGAAAAAAAAAATTTAAAAAGTGAGAATTTTTTAGAATAATAACTCCACTGTCAATGCAATGGGGAAACCCATGTTGATAAGAGTTAAGTTATGAAAGGCATTTACTCATAGTTGGATGTCCGCATGATACATGTGGGGGCAAGCCAAAATTAAGGTAAGTCGCTAGAATCAACGCATAAGCACAACTCCTTTGTCTGATTCAAGCCATATTAAGCAAGACAGGAGTTGAGTTGAATATGGAACGCAACCGAAGTTGGATGCCTGCATGACACACGTGGGGGTAAGCCAAAACGAATAGTGTAACCAGGTTCAATGCTGTATTTGAATAAGTCATCGCAAATTTTTTAAGTATTTTGAACGAACGCATTCTCAAAAGCTAAACGCAAAGTTGCGGTGAATGAATAAAAAGTTTTTTAGCAAAGGCTTGTCGGATTTAAACTTAGAAAAGATCTTTTTGAAGAAGCAGCCAAAGTGGAGGAGAGCATTGCGATGATGGTTGGAGGTATGAGGAAATTATATTCTGAGAATCTGGTCATCACAAAGGAAAGCAAGAAGGTGAGTTTGAATTTCTTGAGTATAACGCATGCTTGAGGACAAGCATGATTCTAAGTTTGGGGGTGTGATGACATACAAAAATGCATGTCATCCTAGGCCTTTTATTTAGAATTATGAAGGTTGGTAAGAAGAATATGCAGCAATTGTGTTAAGAATTCATGAGAAAATGAGCTTGTGTCGTTCAGCATGATGAATCTCGGCTAACCCATTATTATGCATTATTATGTGTTCAATGTTCTATTTCTATAGCTAACATAGGAAGTGGATGCAAACGTGGAAACTGAACTACCTTATAGACGACCACATGTAGAGAAACTCTCCATCGCAAAGGCGAACGCGTTCGATCAACGCACGGGTGTTGTAGTAATCAGCCGTATGCATCCATCGCATGAGAGTTGCGATCATCAAGTGATTGCGATTATCGTGTAGAGTTGCAGTATTAAGCGAATACGGTCACTGTATGATTGCGGCTACACAATAACGCATAATAGAGGGATCAACGTAAGGTTAGTGGAATGAACGCATCAACGCATCTACCTCGAGAAAATCAAAAGATGATGTTGACATCTCAACTTCCACGTTGTTAGCAGTAGAGATTTAGAAACGACTAACGCGCCATGAACATCAGAATCAGAGTAGTTCATTAATGCTTTTGGCGATCCACGGTCTATATAAAGAAGCCAATGAGCAAAATTTCAACTTATCCAAGGTTTTCGCCTGAGATTCCCCTAGGGCAGATCCTTGTGATCCAGACAAATGCATGAGAAGAAGCTTGAGAGTTCTTCACCTTCTTCCTCCATTTCAAGTGACGACCGGAGCCTTCGAACGGAGTTAGATCTCGAGAGAGTTAGCTCCACCGCCCTTCCATGGAACCACCGGCAGCCTTGACGCACATCTGCTGGAAGTAAGACATTGCTTTCAACTTGTCATTTCATTTACTCTTCTTTTCTTATATTGTATTGTATTATATTTTGTGATTTAGGAATTAATAAATGATGTGTTCAATGCATTTCTGTGTCTCCTTCGACTCCATCTCCATCTTGTTTACTTAGCATCTTTAACTTTCATTGCATCACTTAGTGAGATTGCTAGAGTATCACATACTTTGTCATGTGGATTTGAGATATGAAGTATGTAGCAAACCACTGAGAGGTGTGCATTGTGTGAGTGTGTGAGAAAACCTTATTTTCTTAGTGTGAAGCTATAGCAACGCCTGTCTATAGGTGGATGCAACGCTTGTCTATGAGTAAATTCAGCAACAACCAACTGCCCGGGAGTGTAAGTGGTTGGTCGTATTAAGCAATGTAAGCTATTGTTCACTAGAGATAGGAATAATCTTGCATCAACCAAGTTTATGTGGTTACCTTGTCTTATGAGCGCATCATTCATCACTTAGGCATACTGAAAGAGTAGTCTAAAATCCAAATCTAATACACGAGAGAGCGGATTGGAACGCTAAGCAAGAATGGGGAATTTAGGAATAAGCTCCGTCTGCTATCACACAGCATATGCACCCTACAGAGAAGATACTGCATGCGTCCAAGAAGTAGGATATGGTGGTTGTATGTGGTCATTTCGACTCTTTTGCATACACACCGCATATGTCCTAGAGTTAGGCTCAAGTGTGTGTAGCATGATTGCATGGCTTGCGTTGACTAGGGTTGCCATTGCGGTCACTCTTAAGGGTTGCGATGAAGACATCTCTAAATTTTATCTATTTTTCCATCCATTTACTTCATGTCACTAATTATCATGTCTCTACCTCTCATTCATATTCTCATTGCATTGTCTGTTAGTTAGGAGTATGAGTAGTGTTAGAATAGAATCCTCCCATCCATTCTTTTATTCAACCGTCGCATGCACATTACCGCATTCATCTAGCTACAAGTCCCTGAGTTCGACCTCGGATCATCCGAGAAACTTGTGTTCGTGTTATACTTGGCGTGAGCGCAAGAAAACTTGTGACAGAAATGCATGGTCATTGCATACATTTGTTAACGCAAAGTCATTCTAACACATGACCACGACGCATGATAATCAATGCATACATTAAGGACATGCATCACATATTTCATCCACAGAATTTTAGTTGTTGAGTAATCGACATCTAATTTCCCATCATCAGACACCCCACTCCTCATGTCTCAACATGCATGAATTAGGATCACTTCGTACGTAGAACTTTACAATACTTTGTAACAACTACAGAGTAGGTCGCATCCAATAGTGTTACCAGAATAAGGTACTCAACCTTATTCATATACTATAGATCATTTTGACTATTTACTCGAACCTGATCCACTTGTATGTCTCCACATAAAGTTCAAGTACTCATATAATAGTCAAGGGATTTAGGTTTATTGGATTTCTAAAGAAAACAATATATTCAGCAACAACTTTATTGAATTCTCAGAATAAGTTCTAATGTTTAAAAACCACGAGATTTAGGATATAAAACCCAACAAACTCCCACTTGGACTAAAACTCCAGTGGTAACTTATATATCCGATATATAAGTCTGAGTTTCTGAGTTTTATAGAGAAATACAATAAAGTAAGGCATTTCATACCCATGGTTTTTGCCATTTGGTATCTCATACCTGATATTTCTCCCACTTGCCCTAGATTATTAACCTCGGGTATTTCTAGTCTTACTAGATGATTCTTAAATACTTTAGCCGTGAGAATCATTGTAAACATATTAGTATACAAATAGGTTCCATATGGGGAATTCATCTATTTCTCAATAATGGCTAGGTAGCACATTTTCCTCCCACTACATTATACTTCGATCTTAGCCATTTAAATATCTGAATATTTGCTGATGGCTATTAACAATTTGATTGTTAATAGAAGTTGCTAGAACAAACATAATTTTTGAAAATAAACATTTCATTTAACACAAAAATATGTACAATTTGTTCTTTACAAGATTTAATAGTTAAAAACAAGTAGAAACTTCTCCCACTGGATAAACTGAGCAAATGGTCCCAGGGTCAAGTTAGCCTGGTTACCTTTCTCTGCTCTCTTCTCGACAAGATATTAAGGGCAGTACCTCTTCCAGTGCCCTTCATCGTTGCAATGGACACGTTTCCCTTTCTCTGAAGCTGTTTTCTTGCTCTTCTTACCAGTAGGCTTTTTCCTTTTCCCTTTGTCTTTCTTCGCTGGAATACTCTTAGTCCGCGAAGACGAGGCAACTTCAGGCTTGGAGGACATTCCTCCCTTCTCTACAGAAGCAAGATTTACTTCTGGTACTAGTTCCAGACCCTTAGTTCTCAACATGGTCTGAAAAGCCTGTAGCTCACTAAGCAGAGTTGTCAAGTTGTATTCAATTTTATTCATCAAGGCATTGGTACCAAATTGCAAAAAACTCTTCGGAAGAGATTCTAGAATAAAGCCAACTTGACTTCTCTCATCCATCATAGCACCATTCACTTCAGCCATATTAAATGGACTTGACATGTTCACGAACATTGGTCCCCTCTTTCATGGGACTATTGTAAACGTATTTGATAATATCATGCCTCAGGGTGAAGGACGGTTGTCCAAACATCCCTCTTAGAGATTCCATAATCTCTTTGGCAGTGTTCATACCCTCGTGCTTTTTTGCCAAAACATCAGGCAGGTTGGCGAGAATATAAGCACGAGCTTTATCATTAACCCTGATCTATTTATCAAACCCTTCCCAAACAGTTCGGTTGGTATTTGAGTTAGGAATGGGAGGACATTCCTCCATTAAGACAAATCTCAAATCATCTATCGTGAGTATTGTATTCAAATTTGATTTCCAGTTTACATAATTGCCCCAACCAGTTTGTCCGAAGCCAACAATTGTATAATAAAACTCATCATTTTGAAATTATAAACAAATTTTATAAGTGAATTGCTTTTAAATCCAATAAAGTTTTAGCAAAGTGATAATGTACCCATAATCATTATTTTTGCAATGATACTTAAGTGATTTAGAACAAATGCTACCGTGGGGCAGTCAAGAATTCCTTCACAAAAGCATGACAATTCTTGACCAAATACTATCTCCAAAATAACTCATATTCCGATAGTCATTTAGTTATAGTTTTTTGTCAAGATCATTACTAACACTTAGTATGTCTTGTAAGTGTAGACCCGCCATTTTCAGATCTTACAGAACGGTATGAGTATGCCTCTGAAATAGAAAACAATACTCAAGACGGAACTGGAACTATAAGACCCTATTCATTTTACTGAAGCCTGGGTTGTTTCAAATCCTATGTTACAACCCTCCATAGGGATCGTCGCGGTTAACAATTAGCTAGTGCCACATGAAAAATGACAATAGGCGCAACATAAAAATCTCACGTATCAAACTAATGGAGGAGACCGTAGGACAATGTCGACACATTTCCTTCACCCACTTACTATGAACGAATTCCACCATTCACCTTGTTATTCACCCATGCAAACACTTTTCGTATGGAGCAATCGAGGTAAAATCGATAAGAAGCCGAGCATTGATCTCACGGTGTGAACTCTTGAGGACATGAGAGCTAATAACTTTATTCTCCCACTGAAGTGTTTTAAATGTTTGGGTATATTTATACTTAGGAAAGATGGCTAATACAACCTAAGTCTATGTAGTTTATCCAAATATAACTCTTATAATTGGATTTAACCTACAATGTCTAGGTGATAAACCATTTTATTACCACACATCGCTCACGAATACTCATAAAACCGGTTACCAATGCTCAATTATTTGGCTATAATCCCTAGGTAGGTGGTGTTCCGTAGACCGTCAACTTAAATACCCCCAGCCTTCGACAGGATTATACACCGGTTGAGTTTGTAACCATAGTTTTACAAGTTTAACGACCTATTTTAACTACTAAAACAAGTGGTTAACCTGAGTGAGCATGCAGCTGTTCTTTGTTATGGATTTTAAATGTCTAACCAATTTTATAACAACTTACAAAATTTAGACATGCTTAATATCCACAACAAACAACGAAAGTATCTAGTATAACTATTATATTAAACATAACCCTAACATGCATACTATATATCATAACAATTATAACATACTGTCAATGCATGTATCATGCTTCCTACGGTGGGGTTTTAAATCTACATGGCATACTATATGCATATACATGAATTTATTTGATTATCACATATATCTCATGCATAAACAATTAAATACTAACTGTTATGGTTTTCGTTTTGGCATAAACAAGCAAACAGGTAGCTAACTATTATAAACAGATTCATAACCATCTCTGAACCACTCGAATCGCTCCAAACCGAACCCAAAACAACTTGAACCGGGCTGGACGAGTCTGAACGGGACCAACAAAGCCTAAACCGAATCAACCACAACCATTTAAGGCTGAGCCGTATTGAACATTGAGTAAACCGGTCGAACTGGTTGCTCTCAATCCAACCTCAATATGCTGCTAATGCCGATCGTGTAACACCTGGAGGTAATCGTCTAGCGTCGTCGCCTTGGGTTGAGAGGAAGTACACGATCGCATAGTGTTCGCTGGAAGCTAGACGGTCGTTTAACTCTATCACATAGGACTAGACGATTGTTTAGTTCCATCACAGTGTAATCATTTAGCACCATCGCATAGTACTAAACGATCGCATACCACCATCGCCCAGAGCATTCAAGTCATCATTTAGTATCTGCCGCAGTTGAACGATCGCATAGCTCCATCGTATATAACATCATCGCATCACATAGCATTTATCTACACGATCGCTTAGCTTCGCGACCAAATGATTGCTTAGCGTTATCACATAGCACTTCATTGCATCGCTTAGCGTGCATCGTTGCTAACGATTGTATAACGCCATCGTTTAGCATCATCAACGTATCGTATAGTTCCTACTTATAAAACTAAACTATCGCATAATGCGATCGTATAGCAAATGAACACATCACTTAGCTCTCGTAGGTACACGATCGTTTAGCATTCAACATCACAACGACCAGCGCATATTAATAAACGATCGTTTAGCTTTTCTTCTCAATGTGTAGCGTCTGGAGCTAAATGATCGTTTAGCAACTGGACCTCATCAAAAGATTTAAGAATAAGCTGAAAAACTCTGGAACGGCAGCTCGACCTCTTTCGCTTGTTTCTTCAATTACATCTTAATTTCAACTCTAATGACTCCAAATAAATTACAGACGCTTGTTACCACATAAATGCTCATCAAACAAGAGCCAATTACAAATTTAATCAAGAAATTAAAGAGAATTAAAATGCAAAATCAGAGAAAACCATAGCAGTGCATCAATTTCATATATCTATGAAAAAACACCAACCTTGCAAAAATTAGACTAAATTGAAAGCTTTGCTCTGATAAAAATTGTTAGAGTTAAACAACATGCAGTGGAAGTATCAAGGATCCATAAGCATTCTAATTCACTAATTTTGGCAAAAACTAAAGCATGTTGTTCATAAAAATGGGTTTTCATAACATATCTTTGATGAACTCTTCAAGAAAATGTCTGTTCAACTGTTGTCTCCACTTGATATCAATGTGAACCATCTCAAAGCCTTCCCTACTATACTCTTGGAGCTTTAGGCAGAGTTGTGGGACTCAAGAACAACTTGAAGATGTGGAGACAAGAAAAGCTCACAGTAGAAGCAAGTTGAAGAAGACAGTCTCTTCTTCACCGAAATTTCACTCAAAATTCTGTATTCTTCATCTTCTCCAACAACTTCAATCTTCTTTATATATCAAGATGAACATGCAAAGAGATGGAGTGCATGCCTTGTAGCTCATGCTTGGAGAATCAAAGTAGTGAAGATCATGGTTTGTGTGTGAGCATAAAGATGATGATAATGGAAAAAAAAACTCTTTTTCCATTATGTGCAACCCATGCAAACGAATTTCCATTTTATTTTTAAAACAAAAAATGACTTCTAAATCATTTTAATTTAAATATTGATTTTCTTAAATTAATTTCATAAATTAATTTTAAAAAATAATTAATTTAATATCAAATATTAAATTAACTTTTGCACAATAATCATCTTTATATATTTAAATCATATGTAATTATTTATTCTCTTGTTCCATTTAATTTGATCGTTTCAAATTAATTTCTCAAGCAATCCTAAAGCGTACCCTTATACGAGATAGTAAGGGAACCTCGCGGACCTACGGATCATAGGCTCCAAGATCCGAGATTAATCGATTAAACTCATTAGACCGATCTAACCCCTATGCGTTAACTAATGGGTGATAACACTAAAGCCCATAGCTGAACTCCCTTCACTATAGATATCTTATGTCCACTCGATATAACCATGATTAGTAAGTTAACTCTTCAAGGGTTGCTCGTAATAACGGCTGGGTCAAATCTCTTTTTTACCCCCATAATTACCTCTTGTTCCTTATGTTCCACTGATGCCCTAATGAACAATTGATTTGTGATCCAATCAAAAAATCGAATCTCTCTCAGGCCAATGAGAGGGTGAGGCCTCTTGTTCAAGACCCAGAATCAGCACTTGAAGGGAACAACCTCTCTACTAACCCTAATTGGTTAGGAGTGAATTCCCTCTTGCGCCCTATGTTCCCAGCTATTCATCTGGTCTTATCCCCAAAATTGTAAGCCTATTGAGCAGAGGAAATTGGTCTACTCTCACCGTTTGCAGATCAAAGGATAATCCTAAACAAACAGGAGTTCATAGTTAGCTTAGGATTAAGGTTAAGTTACCTAGGTCATCGCTTTGAAATTGTCAGTCTTAAATAGTAAATAGAGTTATAAAGTAAGAGTGATAAGTTTCGTGGTCCGATCTTTCACAAAACTCATTTTCATAGGACACCCCCACTTGTCATGTCTCAAAATGCACGAATTAGGATCACTTCGTATGTAGCACTTTACAACACTTTGTAACAACTACAGAGTAGGCCACATCCAATAGTGTTACCAGAATAAGGTACCAAACATTATTCATATACTATAGATCATTTTGACTATTTACTCGAACCTAATCCACTTATATGTCTCCACATAAAGTTCAAGTACTCATATAATAATCAAGGGATTTGGGTTTATTGGATTTCTAAAGAAAACAATATATTCAACAACAACTTTATTGAATTTTCAGAATAAGTTCTAATATTTACAAACCATGAGTTTTAGGACATAAAACCCAATAAACTCCAACTTGGACTAAAACTCCCCAATTGTTAGAGTTAAACAACATGTAGCTAAAATATGAAGGATCCATACATATTCTAATTCACTAATTTTGGCAAAAACTAAAGCATGTTGTTCATGAAAATGGGTTTTCATAACATACCTTTGATCAACTCTTCAAGAAAATGTTTGTTTAGCTGTTGTATTCACTTGATATCAACGTAAACCACCTTAAAGCCTTCTCTACTATGCTCTTGGAGCTTTAGGCAAAGTTGTGGGACTCAAGAACAACTTGTAGATGTGGAGAAACAAGGGAAGCTCAGAGCAGCAAGTTAAAGAAGACAACTTCTTCTTCTCCGCGATTTTTCTCATCGAATTCTGTATATCCCTCTCTTCTCCAGCAATTCCAATCTTCTTTATATATTAAGATGAATATGCAAAGAGATGGAGTGCATGGCTTGCAGCTCATACTTAGAGAATCAAAGTAGAGATGATCATGGTTTGTTTGTGAGCATAAAGATGATGATAATGGAAAAAACTCTTTTTCCATTATGTGCAAACATGCAAAACAAATTTCCATTTTATTTTTAAAACAAAAAATGACTTTTAAATCATTTTAATTTAAAAATTGATTTTCTTAAATTAATTTCATAATTAATTTAATATCAAATATTAAATTAATTTTTGCACAATAATCATCTTTATATATTTAAATCATATTTAAATATTTATTCTTTTGGTTCGTTTAATTTCAATGTTTCAAATTAATTTCACAAGGTACCCTAAAGCGTACCCATTTACGAGCTAGTAGGGGGACATTGCAGTCCTACAGATCATGGGCTTCAACGATGTGAGATCAATCGGCTAAACTCATTAGACCGATCTAACCCCCATTCGTTAACTAACGGGTGATTCCACTAAAGCCCATAGTTAAACTCCCCTCACTGCCACTCGATATAACTATGATTAGTAAGTTAACCCTTCACAGGTTGCTTGTAATAAGATTGGGTCGAATCTTTGTTTTACCCCCGTAATTACCTCTTGTTCCTTATGTTCCACTGATCCCCTGATGAACAATTGATTTGTGATCAAATCAATAAATTGAATCCCTCTCAGGCCAATGAGAGGGTGAGGCCTCTTGTTCAAGACCCAGAATCAACACTTGAAGGGAACAACCTCTCTACTAACCCTAATCGGTTAGGAGTGAATTCCCTCTTGCACCTTATGTGCTATTCATCCAGTCTTATCCCCAAAATGGTAAGCTTATTGAGTAGAGGCAATTGTTCTACTCTCACCGTTTGCAAATCAAAGGATAATCCGAAACAAACAAGAGTTCATAGTTAGCTCAGGATTAGGGTTAAGTTACCCAGGTCATCACTTTGAAATCGTCAGTTTTAAACAATAAACAGCGCTATAAAGTAAGATTGACAAGTTTCGTGGTCCGATCTTGCACAAAACTCATTTGCACAGGACACCCCCACTACTCATGTCTCAACATGAACGAATTAGGATCACTTCGTATGTAGCACTTTACAACACTTTGTAACAACTACAGAGTAGGCCGCATCTAATAGTGAAACCAGAATAAGGTACCCAAACTTATTCATATACTATAGATCATTTTGACTATTTACTCGAACCTGATCCACTTGTATGTCTCTACATAAAGTTCAAGTACTCATATAATAGTCAAGGGACTTAGGTTTATTGGATTTCTAAAGAAAACAATATATTCAACAATAACTTTATTGAATTCTCAGAATAAGTTCTAATGTTTACAAACCACGAGTTTTAGGACATAAAACCAACCAAACTCCCACTTCGACTAAAACTCCAATGGTAACTTATATATCCGATATATAAGACTGAGTTTCTGAGTTTTATAGAGAAATACAATAAACTAGGACATCTCATACCCACGGTTTTACCATTTTGTATCTCATACCTGATATTTCTCCCACTTTCCCTAGGTTATTAACCTCTGGTATTTCTAGTCTTACTAGATGATTCTTAAACACTTTAGCCGAGAGAATCATTGTAAACATATTAGTATACTAATAAGTTTCATATGGGGAATTCATCTATTTCTCAATAATGGATAGGAAGCACATTTTCCTCCCACTACATTGAGGTACTCTCAACTCTTTGATTAAGATGGTCTGACATGCCTTAACAACTCTTTGTTAACAGTCAGAGCTAGAAATCTTAAATTCATTATACTTCGATATTAGTCATTTAAATATCTGAATATTTGTTGATGGTTATTAACAATTTGATTCTTAACAGAAGTTGCTAGAAGAAACATAATTTTTGAAAATGAACATTTCATTTAACTCAAAAATATGTACAAAATGTTCATTACAAGTTTTAACCAAAGCAGGTAATTTACATCTTCATCAGCAACTTCTCCTACTGGATGAGCTGAGCGAACGGTCTCCAAGATCTAAGCAGCCTGTTTTCCTTTCTCTACTCTCTTCTCTACAAGATATTTGCAGCAATTTTTCTTCCAGTGCCCCAACTCGTGGCAATGGAAACATTTCCTTTTTCTACAGAGGTTTTCTTGCTCTTCTTACCAGCAAGCTCTTTCCTTTTCCCTTTATTTTTCTTCACTGGAATACTCTTAGTCTCCGAAGACGAGGCAACATCAGGCTTAGAAAACATTCCTCTCTTCTCTGTAGAAGCAACATTTACTTCTAGTACTTGTTCCAGACCTTTAGTTCTCAACATGGTCTGAAAAGCCTGTAGCTCATTAAGTAGAGTTGTTAAGTTGTATTAAATTTTATTCATCAAGGCATTGGTACCAAATTGCAGAAAACTCTTCGGAAGAGATTCTAGAATAAAGGCAACGTACTTCTCTCATCCATCATAGCACCATTCACTTCAGCCACATTAAAGTGGACCATTATGTCTAGGACATGTTCACAAGCATTGGTCCCCTCTTTCATGCGGCTATTGTAAACATATTTGATAACATCATGCTTCAGGGTGAAGGACGGCTGTCCAAACATCCCTCTTAGAGATTCCATAATCTCTTGGCAGTGTTCATACCCTCGTGTTTTTTCGCCAAAACGTCAGACAGGCTGGCGAGAATATAAGCACGGGCTTTATCATTAGCCCTGATCCATTTATCAAACACTTCCCGAACAGTTCAGTTGGTATTTGAGCTAGGAATGGGAGGACATTCCTCCGTTAAGACAAATCTTAAATCGTCTATCGTGAGTATTGCATTCAAATTTGATTTCCAGTTTACATAATTGTCCCCAATCAGTTTGTTTAAAGCCAACAATTGTATAATAAAACTCGTCATTTTGAAATTATAAACATATTTTATAAGTGAACTGCTTTTAAATCCAATCAAGTTTTAGCACAATGATAATGTACCCATTATAATTATTTTTGCAATGATACTTAAGTGATTTAGAATAAATGTTACCGCGGGGCAATCAAGAATTCCTTCACAAAAGAAAGACAGTTCTTGACCAAATACTATCTCCAGAATAACTCATATTCTGATAGTCATTTAGTTATTGTTTTCGGTCAAGATCATTACTAACACTTAGTAAGTCTTGTAAGTGTAAACCCGCCATTTTCAGATCTTACAGAACGGTATGAATATGCCTCCGAAATAGAAGACAATACCCAAGACGAAACTATAAGACCCTATTCATTTTACTGAAGACTGGGTTGTTTCGAATCCTATGTTACAACCCTCCGTAGGGATCGTCGTGGTTAATGACTAGCTGCCGCATGAAAAATGACAGCAGGTGTAACATAAGAATCTCACGGTTCAAACTAATGGAGGAGACCGTAGGACAATATTGACACATTTCCTTCACTCACTTACTATGAACGACTTCCCCATTCATCTTGTTATTGACCCATGCAAACATTTTCGTATGGAGCAGTCGAGGTAAAATCGACAAGAAGCCAAGCATCGATCTCACGGTGTGAACTCTTGAGGACGTGAGAGCTAATAAATTTTATTCTCCCACTCAAGTGTTCTAAATGTTTGGGTATATTTATACTTAGACAAGACGACTAATTTCATACAACCTAAGTCTATGTAGTTTATCCAAATATAACTCTTATAATTGGATTTAACCTACAATGTCTAAGTGATAAACTATTTTTTTTACCTCACATCGCTCACGAATGCTCATAAAATAGGTTACCAATGCTCAATTATTCGGCTATAATCTTCAGGTAGGAGGTGTTTCGTTGACCGTCAACTTAAATACCCCTAGCCTTCGACGGGATTATACACCGGTTGAGTTTGTAACCATAGTTTTACAAGTTTAACGGCCTATTTTAACTATTAAAACAAATGGTTAACTTAAGTGAGCATGCAGCTGTTCTTTGTAATGGATTTTAAACGTCTAACCAATTTTGTAACAACTTACAGAATTTAGACATGCTTAACATCCACGACAAACAACGAAGGTATCTAATATAACTCATTATATTAAACATAACCCTAACATGCATACTATATATCATAACAATTATAACATACTGTCAATGCATGTATCATGCTTCCTACGGTGGGGATTTAAATCAACGTGGAATACTATATGCATATACATGAATTTATTTAATTATCACATACATCTCATGCATAAACAATTAAATACTAACTGTTATGGTTTTCGTTTTGGCATAAACAAGCAAATAGATAGCTAACTATTACATCATAACAGTTTTTGAACCATTCAAACCACTTGAAACCGAACCCAAAACAACTTGAACCAGGCTGGACGAGTCTGAACCGAACCAACCACAACCATTTGAGGCTGAACCAGATTGAACCTTGAGTAAACTGGTCGAACCGGTTGCTCTTGGTCCAACCTCAATATGCTGCTAAAGCTGATCGTGTAACGCTTGGAGGTAATTGTCTAGCGTCATCGCCTTGGGTTGAGAGGAAGTACACGATCACATAGTGTTTGCGGAAAGCTAGACGATCGTTTAGCTCTATCGCATAGGATTAGATAGTTGTTTAGTTCCATCGTAGTGCAATCGTTTAGCTCCATCGCATAGTACTAAGCGATCGCATAACTTCATCGCCCAGCGTATTCAAGTCATCGTTTATATCCGCCATAGCTAAATGATCGCATGGCTCAATCGTATAGAACATCATCGCATCGCATAGTGATGACATGTTGAAATGCATGTCATCTTAGTCCTTTTATTTATAATTATGAGGGCTGTAAAGCATAATATGCGGTAATTATGTCAGAAATTCATGAGAAAATAAGTTTGCAGTGTTCAGCATTAAGAATCTCGGCTAACCCATTATTATGCGTTATTATGCGTTCAATTGTCTATTTTTGTAGCTAACGCAGGAAGTGGACGCAAACGCGGAAGCCGGGCTACCACATAGACGACCGGATGTGAAGAAACTCTCCATCGCAAATGCGAACGCATGGGTGTTGCAGTAATCAGCCGCATGCATCCATTGCATAGAAGTTACGATCGTCAAGCGATTGTGGTCATCATGTAGAAGTTGTGGTATTAAACGAATGCGATCACTACACGATTGCGGCTACACGATAATGCATAATAGAGGAATCAATGCAAGGTTGGTGGAATGAACGCATCAACGCATCTCTCGGGAAAATCAAAAGATGATGTTGACATTTCACCTACCATGCTGTTATCAACAGAGATTCAGAAAAGGACTAACGCGCCGCGAATATCAGAATCAGAGCAGTCCATTAATGTTATCGGTGATCAAGCTCTATAAATAGAAGCACTGAGCATAAATTCTACTTATCCAAGGATTTCTTTTGAGGCTCGCCTTAGGGCAGATTCTTGTGATCCAAACAACTGCATGAGAAGAAAGCTTGAGAGTTCTTCATCTCCTTCTTCCATTCTGAGTGACGACTGGAGCCTTCGACTGAAGTTAGATCTCGAGAGAGTCGGCTCCACCACCCATCCATGGCACCACCGGCAGCCTTGACGCACATCTGCTGGAAGCAAGACATTACTTCCAACTGGCCATTTCATTTTCTCTTCTTTTCTTATATTGTTTTGTATTACATTTTGTGATGATGGAATTAATACATGTTATGTTCATGCATTTCTGTGTTTCCTTCGATTCCATCCCCATCTTTCTTTACTTAGCATCCATAACTTCATTGCATCACTTAGTGAGATTGCTAGAGTATCGCACACTTAGTCATGTGGATTAGAGATATAAAGCATGTAGCAAACCACCGAGAGGTGTGTGTTACTTGAGTGTGTGAGTAAACCTTATTTGCTTAGTGTGAAGCTAACGCAGCGCTTATTTATGAGTAAAGTTAGCAACAACTAACTGTCCGGGAGGGTAAGTGGTTGGATGCATCAAGCATGTAAGCTATTGTTCTCTAGAGATAGGAATAATCTTATGTCAGCAAAGTTCATGTGGTTACCTTGTCTTATGAGCGCATCATTCATCATTTAGGCATACTTAAAAGAGTAGTCTAAAATCCAAATCTAAGACTCGAGAGAGCGGACTGGAATGCATAAGCAAGAATGGGGAACTTAGAGATAAGCTCTGTTTGCTATCACACAGTGTATGCACCCTACAGAGAGGATATTGCATTCGTCCAGGAAGTAGGATACGATGGCATGCAGCCATCACGATCATGCAGCGAGAGCACGTGAGTGGGTTATGGAGGCTTGGGCAGGCATAGGCTTCCCGACACTATCGCATATACATTGCATACGTCCTAGAATTAGGCTCAAGTGTGTGTAGCATAATCGCATAACTTGCGTTGACTAAGGTTGCCTTTGTGGTCACTCTTAAAGGTTGCAATGAAGAAATCTCCACATTTTATCTATTTTCCATCCATTTACTCCCTGTCAATAGTTGTTGTGTCTCTACCTCTCATTCTTATTCACATTGCATTGTCTGTTACTTAGGAGTAGGAGTAGTGTTAGCGTAGAAATCCCTCCATCATTCTTTTATTCAACCGTCGCATGCACATTACCTCATTCGTCTAGCTACAAGTCCCTGAGTTTGACCTCAGATCACCCGAGAAACTTGCGTTCACGTTATACTTGGCGTGAGCGTAAGAAAACTTATGACAGGAATGCATGGTCATCGCATACATTCGTTAATGCATAGTTCATTCCAACGCATGACCACCGACGCATGATAATCAACGCATACTTTAAGAACATGCATCGCATATTGCGTCCATGGAACTTTAGTTATCAAGTTTGCAACGATTTGGTAATCTAAATTTCCGTCATCAAGTTTTTGGCGCCATTGCCGGGGACTTGGAAGCTAATTGTTTGTTGAGTTTTTGGCGATGATTTGGTGATGGAAATTTAGATTTGTTGAGTAATGCTATCGTATAGCAAATGAATTCTTCACTTAGCTCTCGTAGGTACACGATCGTTTATCGTTCAACATCACAACGACCAGCACATATTACTAAACGATCGTCTAGCTTTTCTTCTCATCGTGTAACGTTTGGAGCTAAACGATCGTTTAGTAATTGCACCTTAGCAAAGATTTAAGCAGAAGATGAAAACTTTGGAACAGCAGCTCGACCTCCTTCGCTTGTTTCTTCAATTACATCTTAATTTCAACTCTAATGACTCCAAATAAATTAAAACTCTTGCTAACACATAAATGCTCATCAAACAAGAGCCAATTACAAATTTAATTGAGAAATTAAAGAGAATTAAAATTCCAAAACAAAGAAAACCATAGCAGTGCATTAGTTTCATATATCTCATGAAAAACACCCACCTTGCCAAAATTAGATCGAATTGAAAGCTTAAAAGATTCTCTAACACCAATTGTTAGAGTTAAACAACATGAAGCAGAAATATCAAGGATCCATAAGCATTCTAATTCACTAATTTTGGCAAAAACTAAAACATGTTGTTCATCAAAATGGGTTTGCAGAACATACCTTTGATGAACTTCTCAAGAAAATGTTTGTTCAGCTGCTTTCTTCACTTGATATCAACGTGAACCACCTCAAAACCTTCCCTACTATGCTCTTGGAGCTTTAGGTAGAGTTGTGGGACTCAAGAACAACTTGTAGATGTGGAGAAACAAGAAAAGCTCACAGCAGCAAGTTAAAGAAGACAGCTTCTTCTTCACTGATATTTTTCTCTCAAAATGTTGTGTTGTCTTCTTCTCCAACAAATCCAATCTTCTTTATATATTAAGATAAACATGCAAAGAGATGGAGTGCATGGGTTGCAGCTCATGCTTGGAGAATCAAAGTAAAGAAGATCATGGTTTGTGTGTGAGAAAAAGATGATGATAATGGAGAAAACTCTTTTTCCATTATGTACAACCCATGCAAACGAATTTCCATTTTAATTTTAAAACAAAAAATGACTTATAAATCATTTTAATTTAAAATTTTATTTTCTTTTGCACCCTATGTTCCCAACTATTCATCGCTTTCTTTTAAAACAACCTCTCTACTAACCCTAATCGGTTAGGAGTGAATTCCCTTTTGCACCCTATGTTCCCAACTATTCATCCGGTCTTATCCCCAAAAAGGTAAGCTTGTTGAGCAAAGGCAATTGTTTTACTCTCACCGTTTGTAGATCAAAGGATAATCCCGAACAAACAGGAGTTCATAGTTAGCTTAGAATTAAGGTTAAGTTACCTAGGTCATTGCTTTGACATTGTCAGCCTTAAACGGTAAACAGCGTTATAAAGTAAGAGTGACAAGTTTCGTGGTCCGATCTTGCACAACTCGTTTTCACAGGACACCCCCACTCCTCATGTCTCAACATGCACGAATTAGGATCACTTCGTATGTAGCACTTTACAACATTTTGTAACAACTACAGAGTAGGCCGCATCCAATTGTGTTACCAGAATAAGGTACTCAACCTTATTCATATATTATAGATCATTTGACTATTTACTCGAACCTGATCCACTTGTATGTCTCCACATAAA
Organism: Benincasa hispida; assembly: GCF_027475165.1. Lineage (NCBI taxonomy): Eukaryota > Viridiplantae > Streptophyta > Magnoliopsida > Cucurbitales > Cucurbitaceae > Benincasa > Benincasa hispida. Next base: position 68,176,453 of record NC_143479.1, on the reverse strand, counting down.
GTTCAAATACTCATATAATAGTCAAGAGACTTAGGTTTATTGGATTTCTAAAGAAAACAATATATTCAACAACAACTTTATTGAATTCTCAGAATAAGTTCTAATATTTACAAACCACGAGTTTTAGGACATAAAACCCAACAAATATAGCATCTTTAAATTGTGATGTGTGTATTCGTGTCAAACAAAGTCGCATTCCTTTTCATTCTCAGCCTTATAAGCCTTCCAGTCCCTTCACCCTAGTTCATAGTGATATCTGGGGCCCCTCACCAACTACCACCTCCATTGGCAAACGTTGGTTCGTCACCTTTATAGACGACCACACCCGCCTTACTTAGGTCTTCTTACTCACTGATAAGTCTGAGGTGTCATCCGTCTTCCAACAATTCTATACAACTGTTGAAACTCAGTTCCATGCAAAGACTGGAATTTTGAGGAGTGATAATGGGCGAGAGTTCTTTAACACCTCTTTCCAGGAATTCCTTGTGTCTAAGTGGATTGTCCACCAAAGCTCGTGTGCCTATACCCCCCAACAGAATGGGGTAGTCGAGCATAAAAATCGTCATCTGGTGGAAGTTGTCTGGTCCTTAATGTTATCTACCACTCTTCCTTTCTACTTGTGGGGGGATGCCATTTTTACTGTCGCCCACCTCATTAATCACATACCCTCTTGTGTTCTTAACTTTCATAATCCCTCAGACCTATTCAAAGAATCTTACCCGACCACTCGATTAATCTCTGATGTTCCCCTTCAAGTCTTCGGCTGCGTAGCCTTTATTCATTCTCATGGCCCAAACCATACAAAATGCACTCCACGCACTCAGAAATGTGTCTTTGTTGGGTATCCCCTCCACCAATGTGGGTATAAGTGCTATAACCCATCTTCTCGTAAGTATTTCGTCTCCATGGACATTACCTTCCTCGAGGATCAGCCCTTCTTTCCCATTAGTCCTCTTCAGGGGGAGAGCTTGAGTGAAGAGACTAACTGGTCCTCCTATGCTATTCCTTAGAATCAGCTCCTATTCCTTCTCCCAGCTTTGAAAATGTTGATCCAGTCCTTCCTACCAACTAGGTTCCATTGATAACCTACTATAGGAAGAATTTTATAAAGGAAGTAGCGCTACCTGTTGAACAGCCAGCTCCGGTCCATGAGTCAGACCCTACATTAGGTCCAGGTACATGTATTCTTGAAATTAATGATATTGATATAAATATGGAGACTAATAAATGTAGAAAAGATAAGGACAAAGGAAGTGGTAATGCCAAAAGTGTGACAGATGAGGAGACAGCTGAGAATGATAGCAGTCGGGAAAATATGCCAACAGTTGGTGATGATGTCCATGAAATTCCTGATACGCAGATGACCAATCCTACTGAGGAACTTGGAGAGTTGGAAAATTGTGATGCCTCTCTCGACCTTCCTATAACACTAAGGAAAGGTACTCGTTCATGCACGAAGTATTTTATGCATAGCTACATGACATATAGTAATCTGTCACCTGAATTTAAAGCACTCACTACCAGCTTGGACACTGTCATGGTCCCAAGCAGCATTCGTGTAGCAATGGAAAATCCTGAATGGAGATCTACTATTATGGAAGAAATGAGGGCTTGATGCGTTATTTTATTGAATGGAAATATGGATGATATGCATTGATGGAATTGCATTGTGCACTCAAGTTTCTCCAGCAGAATTCAAGTGTAAATTCCTCTGAGTTTCCTGGAAAGTCCAAGGTCGAACACAGGGACTTGTGAAAATAGATTGCGTTGATAATTTTTGATGAAAACTTTGCGGTAACGGGGAAAATAAATAAAGTGTTTGGTTGTTGATTGCGTTGATTAAAAATAAATAACAAATACAGCAAAGTTTGAAAAGAGTTGGTAAACGGGAAATGCGATGAATATATGGTAATGGTTTGAGAAAGATTTCGGCTAACACTCCCTACAATGCATTCATACTTGCAATCGTGCAACATGTATACAACAGTAAACCATCTCTCGGTGCGAATACCACAGCTTCTAAGGTTAGAACGCATGCGATAAATATACGATAAGTCTACAGGGTTTATACATAAACCTCTATCTCTATTTATGTGATGATGACATGACATTCACACAAATATGCGACCATATAATATCATTTCCATTCCTAGGATGCATGCGATGCAAGTTGACAAATAGAGCTTATCTTTAAGTCCCTATCTCTTGTTTATGCAAGCCTTCTTGCTCTTTCGAGTCCAGATTCTAACCTAGCTCTCTCGAGATATTAGGTTCTTTCTTTAGACTCTCTCTCGAGTAACTCTAAAGGGTATTTTGCACAGCATAAAACAAGACAATCGCAAGCAATGAACTTCCTAGGTCATGTTAGCTTAGTTCTCCTCAACCCATTCAACTAGTTTAGCTACTCATGCGTATTAAGAGAGTGAGGAGTTGTAGAAATATAACTTTCATTGAATAGATATGAAGATGATATACAAAATAACAATGCAAGTATAGTAAAGAGCCTGGTAGCAATTTCTTACTGCTAGGCGTTTACACTATTTCTACTCATGCTCTAAAGATATTCTCGCTCTCGTGAGAGTCGGCCCGCTCTCTGCTCTTATGCCTCAAGGTTCTCTCTCATGTTGCCCTAGGAGATCTCTGGCGCCATCATTCTTCTCTTGCCCCGCCTTAAAATGGAAGAAAAATGATGAACAAAACGTGCGGTGAACCGATTATATATATCGTGAACCCCTTTTCTGAAGAATGCACTTGGTATTTATAGGGCATCAATGATGAAAAGCAACTTCCCTCTCCCGGTTGTACAGATCAGACAACTTTAATTCTTGATTGACGCACCGAATAATCATCACTGATAAAGCTGAATGTACTTCGTGACCGTTATCGGCTGCCATCTTAATTTTAATTCGACTATCATCAGCTTTCTATCCCATTACTCTTAATGGGCCTTTCACCCAGATGCCCCCACCATGTTGCGCTAACCAAGTTGCAGTGATCCTTCTTGGGCGAATGTTTTCGAGCATGATCAATGCAAAGTCTTGCAGTGAAGTTGTGCTCGACCAATGAATTCCTATGATCGCAATCTTTGCATTGCGTTAATGCATATTCTGCACAAAAATACAAAAATCAATAGTTCAAATGCGCTGAATTCATGCGACCGCAATATTACGAAATTGATGCTTAATGGACGCAAAGTAATATATTTTATCAACACAATCCAACATTGTTTAAGAACTTAGCACTATGATAACGTGCATTTCTGCCCAAGAAGGATTGGGAACAGGTGGTTCTGCCTGAAAGGCATAGGACGGTTGAATGCAAATGTGTTTTCACCGTAAAGACAAGTCAGATGGGACGATTGACTGGTATAAGGCTAGACTTCTTGGTAAAGGCTTCACTCAGACCTTTGGAGTAGATTACTCTGAAATGTTCTCTCCCGTGGCCAAGCTCAACACTATTCAGGTGTTGTTGTCTATTGTTGTGAATAAAGATTGGTTGTTTCACCAATTAGATGTTAAGAATGCATTCCTGAATAGGGAACTAGAAGAGGAAGTCTATATAAGTCCACCCCTAGGTTCGACAGTCAGTTCAAGCACAGGGTATGTAGACTGAGGAAGTTTTTAATGGGTTGAAATAGTCTCTGAGGGCCTGGTTTGACAGATTCACCACCTTTGCTAAAACACATGGATATAAACAAGGACACTCAAATCATACTTTTTTTACGAAAAAGCCAGGCTCAGGGAAGATTGCAGTCCTTATAGTGTACGTTGACGATATTGTTCTATCTAGAGACAATGAGGTTGAAATTATAAGGCTTAAAACAAAAATGGTCGAAGAGTTTGAGATTAAAAACCTTGGTAAGCTGAGATACTTCCTTGGAATGGAAATGGCCTAATCAAGAGAAGGCATTTCAGTGTCGCAACGGAAATATACACTAGACTTACTCAAAGAAACAGGCATGACTGGTTGTAAACCAGCTGGCACACCCGTGGAGTATAATGCAAAGCTCGATGGTAGAAACAACAAAATTCATGTTAACAAGGAAAGGTATCAGAGGTTGGTTCGGAAGTTAATCTACTTATCCCACACAAAACCAAATATTTCATATGCAGTGAGCATTGTAAGCCAGTTTATGCAGGCTCCCTATGAGGAATATATGACAGTTGTTGAATGTATCCTTCAGTACTTGAAGGGGTATCCTAGTAAGGGCCTGATGTTCAGAAAGTCCGATAAAAGGTCTATCGAAGCATATACCGACTCTGACTAGGCTGGCTCTATTGTTGATAGAAAGTCGACCTTTGGGTACTGCACCTTTGTTTGGGGTAACCTTGTCACCTGACGAAGTAAGGAACAAGGGGTTGTTGCCAGATGTAGCGTTGAGGCTGAATACATGGCCATGAGCTTAGAGATTTGTGAAGAAATCTGGCTGAAGAAGGTGTTTTCTGATCTTCACCAAGATTGTGAGCTTTCAATGAAATTGTTTTGTGATAATAAAGTAGCAATAAGCATCGCAAACAATCCAGTCCAACATGACAAAATCAAACATATAGAAATCGACAAATACTTCATCAAAGAAAGACTGGATAGTGGAAGCATTTGCATCCCCTATATTACCTCAAATCAACAAGTGGCAGATGTACTCACCAAGGGGTTACTTAGGCCAAGCTTTGATTATTGTACCAGCAAGTTGGGCCTCTTCGATATTTATGCCCCAACTTAAGGGGGAATATTGAAAGTAGGGTTTTAATCTAAGGGTATTTATGTAGTTGTCTTTAGCCCTAGGTCTCCCTACTGTCTATTTATTTGCTTTGTTCCCTCGTATTCGGTGTATCAATTCAATAATAAGAAAAAGATCTGTATCGTGGTTTTTCTCCATGTTCTAGGGTTTCCACGTAAAGTGTGTGTTGTTCTCGCTTTTCTCCTTTTCTCTTCTATATTTCATCAATTACCATAACTAAAGGATAGTCATAATACTAGCTCAAACACTTTAGAATAAACTAGAGTTTTAAGAAGAGGAATATAACCTTTTTTAAAAAGCACGTCATGGTCTTCGAATTCCACTAACTTATTGTGCTCCTAAAATAATTGCAAGATTTTCTAGACAACCAAAATAAGGTTTGAGAGGCCAAACTTTAGTTCAAAAATCTTAATCAAATACAATAATATTAAGGAGAGTTGATAGTTGATGTTCTTAGCTTAACAAAGTCTTAAAGGTTAACTTGAACGCTCCTAATTAGTTTCAAAGAACAAAATATACCTTATCCACTTTCCAACCTTCTTTTTTATTGTCGCTTGTTGTGTTAGATGTATCTTGAACGCTCCTAATTAGTTTCAAAGAACAAAATATACCTTATCCATTTGCCAACCTTCTTTTTTATTGTCGCTTGTTGTGTTAGATGTATCTTAACAAAGTCTTAAAGGTTAACTTGAACGCTCCTAATTAGTTTCAAAGAACAAAATATACCTTATCCACTTGCCAACCTTCTTTTTTATTGTCGCTTGTTGTGTTAGATGTATCTTCCCCATTTGTGTTGTAACATTATTATGCAATGAAACTAATATGTTGTACATAATAATAAAAAAAAATCAACATTTACATTATAAATAATAGTTATAGCACAAATAAAACCCACAACATGCTTGCACACATTTTCAAACCTTTCACTAATTTTCATCCAACCAAACTATTAAATTTGGAAGGAGTATGGAAACTACTTACAATTCTCGATCCAAATTTCATTGAGTTGAACAAATGTGAATTTTTATAGTCTACACAATCAAAGACAAAACTAGACATATAAGAATTCAATTCAAAAACCTTAATAAATAGTTCCTTAAACCAAAGTGGGTTCAATACTTGTTAAACTTACTCAAATAGTCCCAAAAACTTGCTAGTTGGTTTTCAATTGATTTACATCATCTAGCAAGTCTTCGAAAAAGTCTAAACAAGACTCTACCACCTAAATGTTACCCAAAAAAAGCTTACTTATTTGTTGGAACAAGTACGAAGGACTCCAAAATTAGTTTGAACCTCAATCAATAGTTCACAAAGAAAAAAGTGGAGAGAAAAACTCACTAAATGACACTAACCTCAAAAGAAGATACAACATCACCAGAGTAAGAAAGGAATGATTAACTTTTTTTCTCATCTTAAGGAATACATCTCTATAAGATGGTCTCCAACACCTTATAAGAACAACAACGAAATAAATTCATATAATTGACATGAAATTCACATAAAATTCATACATAGAAAGGTTCTTGAATAAGTCATATGAGACGACCATCTTTTAGCCTCACAAAGGTTAATTTCATATAATCGACGTTAATTTCTTTGGATCACATTTTTGCCTTGTGCCAACACATTTTCCTGCATAAAATACATAAGTTAGTTGTTTTAATGCGATGGATGCATGCGATCGTAATGTTGTGAATTTAATACTTTTGGACGCAATATTGTATATTTTTACCATCGCAAGCCCGCATTGTTTTATAACTTTGCACTGTAATAATGTGCATTTATGCCTGTTATCATCCAACGCGTAGCGCTATCGTTTAGCGCGACCCTTCGCATCGTCTAGCGCATCGTTTAGTTCTGCGCAATTACTACACGATTTCCTACCACATCGCTTAGCTCTCCGCACATTTACTATACGATCGCCCAACGACCACCTACACGATTTCCTACCTCATCATGTAGTGTCGTTCACTTACTAGATGATCGCATACCCAATCGTATAGCGCCGCTCACCTGCTACACGATCGTCCAGTGCCTTTGCTCGCACACACGTGAGGCTACCGCAAGCCTTATCAACGCATCATGCCTTTCAACCCATGCGTTCATCTTTAGTACCAATGCATAGTTTATCCTTGCCTTCAACACTTAACCTCTACAAGCCTTGGTTGCTACACACGCAACCCCATGCATCCACACTTCTTCATCAACACATGCCTACACTTTGCTTCCATACTTAGCAAATTTTCACTTGTTATATTATCTAAAACTCACCCTTCACTAAGTATTTCAACACTTAGAATTTTCTTCCTCTATCAGCCTACTTTTTTTACCTTTTTTTATAATTTTACTTAACACGCTTGTTACTCACTTATGTAGGAAAAATGGGGTATAGGCTTTACAAGTAGGTTTTCTAATTGACATTAAAAAGTGGCTAGTTGCCTAGTTCTAAATGAAATATTTAGGTGAGGCAAAGTATGTTTTAGGGATCCAAATCATTCGGGATTGTATGAACAAGATGTTAGCCTTGTCTTAGGCATCGTACAGCTATCAAATGTTGATCAAGTACAAGATGCAGGATTCCAATAGGGGTTTGTTACTCTTCAGGCATGGAATTGTTTTGTCTAAGGATCAATGTCCTAAGACACCTCAAGAGGTTGAAGAGATGAGATAGATTCCTTATGCTTCTGCTATTGGAAGCTTAATATATGCAATGTTGTGTACCAGACCCGACATTTGCTATGAAGTAGGGATTGTCAGTTGGTATCAGCCTAATGCAGGATTTGATCACTAGACGATCGTCAAGATGATCCTCAAGTATCTTTGGAGAACGAGAGACTACATGATCGTGTATGGAAATAAGGATTTGATTCTTACAAGATACATGGACTCTGACTTTCAGACTGATAAAGATCCTCGTAAATCGACATCGTGGTCAGTGTTCACTTTGAATGGAGGGGCTATAGTGTGGTGAAGCATCAAGAAAGGATGCATCGCAGACTCCACTATGAAAGTCGAATACGTAATCGCTTGTGAAGCAGCTAAGGAGGTTGTTTGGCTAAAGAAATTCCTTACAGATTTTGAACTTGTTCCAAATATGGATTTACCGATCACTCTCTATTGTGATTATAGCGAGGCTGTGGCAAATTCAAAGGAACCTCGGAGTCATCATCGGGGCAAGCATATCGAACGAAAATACCACTTGATTAAGAAGATCGTGCATTACGATGATGTGATAGTCACGAAGATCATGTTGGAGCACAACGTTGCTGATCCATTTACAAAGGCTCTCATGGTTAAAGTGTTTGAAAGTCACCTGAAGAGTCTGGGTCTGCGGGACATGCGGCATCTTGTCTAGGGCAAGTGGAAGATGATACTGGGGTATGCCCTAGTTTATTTTATATTGTACATGTATTTATCTTGTATTGTACATTATTCTCCTAAGGTATTAGGACAAGTGGGAGATTGTTTGGGATTGGTGTCCTAATTCTCCCGAAGTCTCGTAGTTTGTAATCTATACACATTGTTACGAATAAAATGAGAGTTGTTTTATTTGGTATTTACTCATATCCAATAAACAAAACTCCATGTTTATTGTATGTAAACTTAAGCATGTATGTGAGATATACAAGTGGATCATGCCTTAATTGATAACCTAAATAGGTCTATAGTATAAGAATTAAGGAGGGATACCTGATCTTGGCGACATTACGGATATGACCCGCTTTGTAGAGGTATGCAAGGGTTGTGAATTACTACAGATGGTAGATCCTAACCACTCATGTGGAGATATGCGAGCGGAGGTGTCCTATAAAAAGAGATTGTATAAGACTGAACCACAAGATGACTAGTATTTCTATATAACATCGTTGATACTGGAGACTTACATCTCACCTAAATGACCATAGGTGACATGACCTCAATCTTGAGTGTTTTGGGAACTCCTGCCATTGAGGGTGGTCCTTTGATTAGTATGGGTGAGAGTGGCCAGATTGCCAACTTAACATGTCTACCTTTTTGGGGACTTGTCTGGTTTGGGAGCTGAGAACTCAATTATACAAGATGGAATTCACATCTTCCCCGAAGCAGGGGTAAGTAGATATATTATTCCTTTAAGAGCTGATTCTGGGTCTTGAATATAGTGGTCACAGCTTCTCTTTAGAAGAGATGACTCAGTCATAGTAGAACTATAACTTATGTTCATTAGAGGGGTCAGTGGTACTTAAGGAGTTAGATGTAACTATAGAAGCATAATGGTTATTGGCCCAGCTGTACTTACGAGCGATTTGTGAAGGGTTATCGCACTATTCATTGGTTAATATGGACACATAATATATCTATAGTAAGGAGAGTTTAGCTGTCGGTCTTTAATGGACTGCCTACCAGTTAACGGATGGTGGATCCCATGACTAAAGAGTTTAGTCAGTTATTCATGTACCGTTGGAGCTTCGAGCTACAAATCCATAAGGTCCTCCATGTAGCTCAATGGATTCAAGTTGAGAATCAGTTCTTGGTGTTGATTTGAAATGTTCAAATTGATAAAAGGTAATTCAATTATATATGATATGATCGATGTGATGTATAAGATACATTAAGTGGAGGATTAATGTAAATGAGATTTACATTAAGTACCATGAAATAGAAAAAGAGCTATGGTTTATATGTTTCATGAGATGAAATATTAAAACTATAGGTTATAAATATACGATGGTAAGTTGGTTATCATATATATTTATAATAATATTAATTATTGGATAATTATCTCTTTTTCTCTAATAACCAATTGAGTGGGAGGTTATTGGTGGTTTCATGGTAACCGTGAGATAAAAGGAAAAATGTTTTCCTAAATTTAGGAGTTGTTGAAAGATTTTTTCTATTCTCGAAAATTACTCACGGAAAGGCTGTCAAGTGGATTAGATTCAATAAACGATAGCTGAAGAGAGACTAAACGATCGTGGAGTGACACTACACGATAGTTCACTTGATTGGCCATTAGCTAAACGATCGTGGAGCTTTTGCTAAACAATTGCATAGCATTTTTTAAACGACTGGGCATCGTTTATACAATACACCTTTGTCATCTCCCACTTGCTCAATCGTTTACATGATTGTTCTTCCTCTGGTCTCGTCCTCTACCCAAGTCCACACAGAGCCCACATTTATGGATTCTCACACCGAGAATACCACGGTAGCCATTGTGGTGTTGTTGTACTCAACTCGACATAGTTCGAGGTTTTTGGAGGCCGTTCAATGTGTTCGTGATCTTGGAGATCGTTGTGTTTGTGGTCGCTGTGATCGTGCTATATTGCGGTCATAGTGTTCGAGCGTTCATGGTTGTTGTCTTGCTGATTGTAAGAGCGTTCGAGATTGAAGGTGTTTAAAGATGAGTCTTCAAAGGTATGTTATTCATTTCCTTGATCTTATTAAAAGCATGTTGTAATTTCATATGTTGCATGACCAGTTAGTTTCCGTTTGTTAATTGTAATTGTGTATGTTCAAATACGAATGGAATTTGGAACGATCATTCTACTGCTCATGGAAACCCTCATGTCCGATTTCCTTCAATTTAAATATGATTTAAATATTAAATTCATGAATAGGGATTCATGGTAATGGAATTGGTGAGAAATATCAGATTAATTAAATTGTTTAATTAATTTATTGATTTTATTAAAAAAAAAATTAATTTTGAATTAACTTTTTTAATTAAATATAATTTCAGTTTTAATTATTGAATTAAAAGCTGAAATAAAATAAATTTGAAAATAAATTTCAAATTAAAGAAATGTATTTGATTTTGAGAAATCAAATTAAAAACAAGAAAATTGGAAATGGAAAATTGTTTTTTTTTTCCACCTTCAAGTTTCAGCAGCTCACTCACTTTCCATTCTTCTTCAGCTCAATTAATTCAAGCTAGAGATGTAATTCATGCAAGGCTATTAGTTGCATGATTATCATGCAATAAATACTGAAGAATTTGAGTGGAATTCTTAATGAAATTGTTGCTGAAACTCTGAAATTCTAGGTGTTGAAGAAGAGTTCTTCAAGCTGCTGAAAACCAGTACCATTTCCTCCAAATTTCATTCAATTCAAGCTTATTTTGAGTCCCATAACTCAATCTAAGACACTAAGAGAATAGTAGGGAAGGTCTTGTGGTTCATGAGCTGAATACAAGGAGATTGCAACTGAAGATCTTGAATCAAAAGTGCTTCGAAGGTTAGTGTTGAAAATCTATTTCTAGTTTATGAGCATGCTTAGTTTAAAGCCAGAATTAATGAATTAGAATGCTTGATCATTTTCAAATTAAAACTTAATTTATATTTAAAATTGAAATTATATTAATTTTACAAAAATTAATTCAAAGTTAATTTTCTTATAAAATTAATAATAATAAATTAATTAAACAATTTAACTAGTTCTAATTAATCTAATATCAAATACTAAATTAATTAATCACCAACTCCACTACCATGAATCCATATTCATGATTTTAATATTTAAATCATATTTAAATATTAATTGATTCTCCAATTACGTTTTATTCTAAAATTAAACATGTAATTATATCATATATAATTACAAATTGCCTTTAATTCTAATTTGAACGTTTCAAATCAACTTATCACGTTATTCTAAGACTAATCCATTTGTGAGCTAGTAGGGGGACCCAGTAGACCTATAGATCATGGGCTCCAACGATCCGAGATTTAATTGGCTAACCTCTTTACACCGAATTAACCCTCATTCATTAACTACTGGGTCACTCCACTAAAGCCTGTAGTTGCATTCCCCTCATTGTAGATATATTATGTCCACTCGATATAACCATGATTAGTAAGTTAACCCTTCACAGGTTGTTCGTAATAACGACTGGGTTAAAAGGCTGCTTTACCCTCGAGATTACCTCTTGTTCTTTAAGTTCCACTAATCCTCTAATGAACAATTGGTTTGTGATTCAATCATCAAACCGAGTCTCTCTCAGGCCAATGAGAGGGTAGGGCCCATTATTCAAGACCCGGAGTTAGTACTTAAGGGAACGACCTCTGTACTATCCCCGAAAGCGGGTAGGAGCGAGTTCCATCTTGCACCCTATGTCCCTAGCTATCTATCTGGTCTCACCCCTAAAAGGGGAGGTTTATTGAGCCGACGTTATTGAGCCAACCCTCACCTATGCCAATCTAAGGATAATCTCGAATAAATAGGAGTTCATAGTTAGCTCAGGATTAAAGTTAAGTTACCTAGGTCATCACTTTGAAATAATCAGTCTTAAATAGTAAACAACTGTATAAAGTAAGAGTGACTTATTTCAAGGTCCAATCTTGTGCAAACTCATTGCACAGGACAGCCCCACTTCTCATGTCATGACATGTACAAATTAGAATCAGTTCCTTTGTAGCACTTTACAACTCTTTGTAACAACTATAGAATAAGGCACCCAACCTTATTCGTATACTATAGACCATTTTGACTATTTACTCGAACCTGATCAACTTTTATGTCTCCAAATAAAATTCAAGTACACATGTAATAGTCATGGATCTTTTAGTTTATTGGATTTATGTCTAAAACGAAATAAGCAATTCATATATTCAATAACAACTTATTGAATTTTCAGAATAAGTTTAATGTTTACAAACCACAAGTTTTAGGACATAAAACCCAAGAAACTCCCACTTAGACTAAAACTCCAGTTTTAACATATATATATGAATATATAATATCGAATTTTTTAGTTTTACGGAGAAATACAATAAACTAGGACATCATATACCCATGGTTTGCCTTTAGGTATCATATACCCATGGGTTTTTCTCCCGCTTGTCCTAGGTTATGTACCTTATAGTCCTAGTCTTACTAGAAGATTCTCAAACACTTTAGCTGAGAGAATAGCTGTAAATGCGTTAGTATACAATGGACTTCTTATTAAACTATATATAGGGAATGCATCTTATTTTCACAACTCTTGTTTCTCAATAATGGCTAGGAAGTCATATATTCCTCCCACTATATCAAGGTACTCTCAACTCTTTGAGTAAGATGGATCTGATTTGCTTTAAATAACTTTTGTTTATAGTATCAGTTTTGATCAATAACTCTTTATTGATATATTTGCTTTTATTGGAACAGTTTTCAAAACAATCAAGGCAACTAGGTGTATAAATTTTTCACTTGATTTCATGTTCTAACATAATAGCCCTACAAATCTCAAACTTTCTATATTCCTTACTTTGATCCAATCGAAGTATTCTTTATTTTACCTAACAAGTTTTATACACTTTGGACCTTTCAATTGGTCTGAACTTATAACTTAGTTTAAATAACTAATTGCCTTTATTGTTTGTTAGTCGTTATTAAATATCTAAATATTTGTAAATGGCTTTTTAACTAGGTTGGTTCTAATAGAAGTTGCTTTACAATAAAACAAACACAACTTTTGCTAATGAACATTTCAATTATAACAAAAAGTTTATACAATTTGTTCTTTACAATAAGATAAAATAACTTCCATTACAATAACAAAAAGTAGATAAGATTATCTTCTGACTACAATTGCAACATCTCCCATTGGTCACTTTGAGATATGCTCCTATATTCACAATTTGGAGTACTATCTCACAGTAAGAAATCCTCAGGAACTAGTTTCCCTATTTTCTTTCTCTTCTCTCTCTGCAAGGTATTGTGGGCAGTTTCTCTTCCAGTGCCCTTCTTCACTACAGTAGAAACATTTTCCTTTATCTGCAGTATTAGCCCTGCCTTTTCTGCCAGTAGGTTTTTTTTCATTTCCCTTTATTCTTCTTTATTGGAATATTTTTATTCTATGAAGAAGTAATATGAGGCTTTTTAGAGGATGATCCTCTAGTCTTAGCAGTAGTAACATTTACTTCCAGTTCCAGACCTTTAGTTCTCATCATGGTCTGGTAAGCCTGTAGCTCATTGAGAAGCGTAGTCAAGTTATATTCTATTTTATTCATCAACGCATTTGTACAAAACTACAAGAAACTCATCGGAAGAGATTCAAGAATATTATCAACGCATTCGTACAAAACTACAAGAAACTCATCGGAAGAGATTCAAGAATAAAACCAACTTGATTCTTCTCATCAACAACGACACTATTTACTTCTGCTATGTTGAAATGGACCCTTATGTCCAGGACATGTTCTTTAACATAGGCCCCTTCTTTCATACGGTAGTTGTAAACATATTTGACAGCATCATGCCTCAGGGAGAAGTATGGTTGTCCAAACATCCCACGCAGAGATTCCATAATCTGCCTGGCAGTACTCGTGCTCTCATGTTTCTTGGCCAATACATTAGATATGCTGGCAAGAATATAGGCACGGGCTTTCTCATTAGCCCTAATCATTCTGTCATATTCATCTCGAACATTTTGGTTTGCATTTGAGATAGGAATGGGAGACAATCCTCTGTTAAAACAAACCGTAGGTCATCTATCACCAATATAGTATTTAGGTTTGTTTTCCATGTGGCATAGTTCTCCCCAGTAAGTTTATCAGATGCCAACAATTGTACTAAAGAACTCGTCATTCTGAAAGTATAAACAAATTTTATTAGTGAATTTCTTTTTAAATCCAATTATATTTGCAATGATACAATAGGAAGACATTCTTGACTAAATACTATTCCTAAAATAACTCATATTTCGATAGTTATTTAGCTACCATTTTTTGTCAGAAATTACTAACACTTTAGTAGTTCCGTAAGTGTAACCCTCCATTTTCAAATCTCAGAAGTTGGCCCCAACGATGCTACTGAATTGGAAAGTCAAAGTTGAAAGCGACCTTAGAAATTCTATCCATTTCTGGAGCTTGAGTTGTTCCGGATCCTATGTTACAACCCTTCGAGGGGATAGCCATTGTTGAAATGACTAGCGAGGCTGACTTAAAGACGATAAGCAGGCATAACATAGGAATATCATGGTCCAAACAAATAGAAGAGACCATAGGATACATTGACACACATCCTTCACCCACTATGAACTACTTCCTTTATTCACTTTGATATTGAGCCATACAAGCAATTTTTGAACGGAGGTCACTCCCAAGGTCACACAAAGCAATATATGAATCTCAGGGTGTGAACTTTCTATGAACGTGGGAATTGAAATCAATATATCGTATACTTGATTTTACATTGAACAACTTCCCCTCATTCACCTTGATATTGACTTATGCAAACATTTTCCGAATAAAGGTTACTCCCAGGGTGACATGAAGCGTCACATAAATCTCACGATGTGAAATTCTTAGGACATGAGAATGAAAATCAAAATATCACTTTTGATTTTACTGTGAACAACTTCCCCTATTCACCATAATTTTGATTTATGTACTCACTTTCCAAATTGAGGTCACTTCTAGGGTGATACGAAGTGAAACATGGATCGAGATCGTGAACTCTTAGGGACAAGAGAACTAAAAATGACATTTCACATATGTTATTAATCTCTTACTGAAGTATTCTAAATTTCCACTGAAGTGTTCTAATAACATATCATATATGCTCTTAAACTCCTATTAAAGTGTTCTAACATTCGTTTGGGTATAACTTTACTTGGGTTTGTTCTGGCTAATTAAACAACCTAAGTCTAGGTTTTTATACAAGTATAGTGTCTATATTTGGATTCAACCTACAATGTTTAGGTGATAAACTAGTTTCAAAACCTCACATCACTCACGTATTGCTCATAAAACCGGTTAACAACGCTCAATTGTTCGACCATAATCCTCAGGTAGGAGGTGTTCCGTTGACCATCAACTTAAATACCCCCAGTGATAACATGTAGAAATACAGGTTATTTATGTTGTCTTATTTAGATTATGCGGCAAAAAGAAGGAAAAGTTACGTCGACAGTATAGAAATTGGCTTAGAAATACAAAAATTGTAAAGTGTCGTGAACACACCCACTAACCCCATTGCGATGGCAAAATGGAATGTCCAAGTCTTTGTTTTACAGGAAATAAGTCACCACATGCGTTAATTGCTCGAGGACAAAAATGAACAATGCATCTACAAAGCATGCACCAATCAATCAAGAACGAAAAAGATCAACGCAAATACAGCGCATGCGACAATCGATCATGGATTCAATCGATAAGAGATCAAAATAGCTACACCGCATGCGGCGATCGATCAAAGATGAGAAGAGCAACGCATTCGCATGGACTTTTGACAAGTGTACAGCTTTTCTATTGTACAATTCTGACAAATTAATCGTGGAGCAGAGTGGACATTTCCACTACACCATGGCAGAAATTATCAGATTTTCAAAGTCAGACTGACTGCATGTCATCTTAGGCCTTTTATTTAGCATTATGAAGGTTGTTAGGCAGAGTATGCGGCAATTGAGCTAGGAATTCATGAGAAAGTGAGCTTACGTCGATCAACATGTTGAATCTCAACTAACCCATTATTTTGCATTATTATGCATTCAATATTCTATTTTGTAGTTAAACAGGAAATGGACGCAAACGTGGAAACTGGACCACTGCATGCGGAGAAACACTCCATCGCAAGGCTGAACGCGTCGATCAACGCATGAATGTTGTGGTAATCAGCCGTATGCATCCATTGCATGGGAGTTGTGCTCGTCAAGCGATTGCGATCATCATGTACTGCAGTATTAAGCGAATGAAGTCATTGAATAATTGTGGCTATGCAACAACGCATACTAATGGGATCAAAGCAAGGTTGGTGGAATGAACACATCAATGCATCTACCTCGAGAAAAACTAAAAGATGATGCTGACATTTCACCAACCACGCCGTTAGTGGCAGAGGTTCAGAAAAGACTAACGTGTCGAATGTCAGACTTAGAGGAGTTCTATTAATGTTGTCGGTGACCCAAGCTCTATAAATAGAAGCCGATGATCAGAAATTCAAGTTATCCAAGGTTTTCGCCTGAGGTTCGCCTAGGGCGAGTCCTTACGATCCAGACAAACGCGTGAGAAGAAGTTTGAGAGTTCTGCACTTTCTTCATCCATTATGAGTGACGACCGGAGCCTTCAACCGAAGCAAGATCTCGAGAGAGTCAGTTCCTCCGCCCATCCATGGCACCACCGACAGCCTTGACGCACATCCGCTAGAAGCAAGTCTTTGCTTCCAGCCGGTCATTTCATTTTCCTTTCTTTTTCTATACTGTATTGTATGACATTTTGGAATTAAGCAATTAATACATTTTGTGTACAATACATTTCTACATTTCCTTCGACTCCATCTCCATCTTCTTTACTTAACGTCCTTACTTTCATTGCAACACTTAGTGGGATTGCTTGGGTATCGCATACTTAGCCATGTGGATTAGGGATATGAAGCATGTAGCAACCCACCGAGAGGTGTTGCGTGAGTGTGTCAGTAATCTTATTTTCTTAGTGTGAAGCTACTGCAACGCCTATCTATAGGCTAATGCATTGCTTGTCTATAAGTAAAGTCAGCAACAACCAATTGCCCAGGAGGGTAAGTGGTTGGTTGCATTAAGCAATGTAAGTCATTGTTCACTAGGGATAGGAACAATCTTAGGTCAGCAAAGTTTATGTGATTGTCTTGTATTATATATGCTTCATTCATTCATTGGGGATACTCGGGAGGGTAGTCTAAGGACAGGATCTAAGCTTAAGAAGGTCAGGTCAGAATCTAGACTCGGGAGAGTCAGATTAGAATACATAACACAAGATATAGGAGCTTAGGAATAAGCACTGTTTGCTATTAACTCATCACATGCATCCTAAAGATAGGATATAATTGTGTCGGTCACTGCAGTGTTGTGTGCATTTTGCATCATCGCATAGGAAAAGAGTAGAGACTTAGGAATAAGCTCTATGGACACTTTTGCATTCATCACATGCGTCCTAGACTTAGGAGCACCACATTTGCATTGGAAAATGATTTGTCGTGCATGAGTGTAGCATGATCGCATAGCTTGCGTTGACTAAGGTTGCCCTTGCGGTCACTCTTAAGGGTTGCAATGAAATCATCTCCACATTTTATCTATTTTCCCATACATTTATATCATGTCAAGGTTTGTCGTATCTCTACCTTTCATGCATACTCTCATTGTGTTGTCTGTTAGATAGGAGTAGGAGTAGGATTAACTTAGCGACCTCTCTTCCATTCTTTTATTTAAACCACCGCATGCACATCACCACACATATATAGCTACAAGTCCCTATGTTCAACCACGAATACCCGAGAAACTTGTGTTCGCGTTATACTTGGCGTGAGCGCAAGAAAAATTGTGACAGGATGCATGGTCATCGCATACATTCATTAACACATTATCAGTCCAACGCATGACCATCGACGCATGACTATCAATGCATACCTTAAGAACATGCATCGCATACCACATCCACGGGATTTTAGTTGTCGAGTAAAATTGACTTCTAATTCCCCGCCAGTAGGGACCACTAATACAGAAGGAGCCAAGGTCTATAAATAACTTCATCGAATTCAATGTAAAGATACTGGTCTGTAGAGACAATCCAGAGAAAATTCGGGAGAACGACGAGATAAGACTGAAAGTTAAGTCTCTGAGCATGAAATTATTTCCATTCCTGAAGAAGAAGCTCTATGCAAGAGGTCACTTCTACCTGGAAAGCAAGCCTGAAAGGAAAGCTTTCCACTCCATTTCTTCCACATGCCGTCAAGCATAACGTCTTCGATTGGGATTTGTGTCAAGACATTGACACTCTTTCCGTATTTGTTCTTATTTTTCCAATTCATCTACTGTGTTCATCTATCTTTAATCTTTCATTCACGATTTGTATCAAATGATGATCTTAGATTTAATATCATTATCGTAATCATTGTCATTTCTCTGTTCTTCACATTACATTCATCATCAATTTTCTCCATCATGTGTCACTAATCCTCTGGGTAAAGGGGAAGGATTAAGCGAGTGAGTTAATCCTTGTTAAGGAAACCGGCTGAGTTGAGCTAAAGCATGCTTGACGGCATCTTCACCTGTGAGAGCAGAACTAAAGATGTCAATCTGCCTATCAAAAGAAGGTTCGAAGAATGCATTAACTAAAGCGAGAAATATTTCTAGAGATGGAAACAACCTTGCGTTCATCACGTTCATCTTTGTTTCATCATAGACATATGGGAACATGGTCGATCACTGAAAGGTGTAAGCCAAGGGAAAGTGGAACCTTAGTTGCGTCCTCAACAAGATTGACGAACTTACGATGTCCTTTCCCTTAACCCATTCTCTTTCTGACTCATTCATAAGACTTGCCACCGTATTCATTAGATTCTTTTGCACAACTTCATAGCCAGTCCTCAACCTGTATCATTAATAGTTTAGTCATTTATTTTATCACCACAATTTACTTTCATCGCAATTTATTTTTCATTGCAATTTACTTTTCTGCAAACACCATTCATTATTCTTTATGTTAACTGGTCGCATTTACCACATTAGTATCGCATTTAAATAATAACAATCTCCGTGTTCGACCTTAGGTCAATATGAGAAACTTGCGTTGGAATTATACTTGGTTCCAGCATAAGAAAACTTATGATATGCACTACACGAACGCATACTACAAACGCATATCATTATCATCGCATACATTTAGAACGTAGTATCGCATTATCTTTATCGCAAAGCAACTTGAGCGCATAGAGCCATCAACATTCATTCGTTCACTTTAAATCATTACAAGTTTTTGGCGATAGATATAAGATACAGATAAAGAAAGATTAAACAATTTCGTCTATCACCCAGCATTAGATAGGATTATATACTGGTTTAGTTTATAACCATATTTTACCAGATGTCAACCTATTTTAACTATTAAAATAGGTGATTAACCTATGTGAGCATGCAACTTATCTTTGTTATGGATTTTAAATGTCTAACCCAATTTTTAACAACTTACAAAATTTTTAGACATGTTATCCATCCATAACATACATCAAAGGCATTCAATATTTAATGTAGCATTTATATTAAAACATTTGAAACCCTATATATGCATACTATATATTATAACATTTTATAACATACTTTCAATGCATGTAACATGCTTTCTATGGTGGGATTTTAAATCTATATGGCATACTTTATGCACATACAAGATTTATTCAATTATAACATACATCACATGCATAAGTAATTAAACATAAACTAATATGGTTTTTGTTTTGGCATTAACAAGGGAACATAGACCTAATTATTACAAAAACTAGCAAAATCGGCTTCATAACACTTCTGGAATGATTGTATCGCCTTGAACTAGACCTCCAATGCTCAAAACTGTGCTGAATTGGGCAAAGAACCATTGAGTACCATCAAGCATTGAGTATGCCATCAAGTATCAAGTAATTCATTAAATACCAGCGGGTGTGAGAATCGAGTACAATCGAGTATAATATCATTCATCGAGTATTTCATGAAATATCATCGAGTATGAGCATCGAGTACGATCGAGTATGGCATCGTGCATCGAGTATTTCACAAAATATCATCGAGCTGCTCATCGAGTAAGGCATCGTGCATCAAGTTTTAAGCAAATGCTGAAAATCTGGTTCCTGCTGCTCGACCTTCTTCACTTCTTTCTTTAATTACAACCTAATTACAACTCTAATGACTCCATAGGAATTACAGACACTTAAACACACATTAAGGCTCATCAAACAAAAGCCAATTACAAGAATTACAACATAATTGAAAAGAAAAGAATGCCAAAACTCAGAGAAACCATATCAGTTCATCATTTTCATACATCTTATGAAACAACACCGACCAAGCCAAAGTTAAACCGAATTGAATACTTATATGATGCTCTAATACCAATTGTTGGAATAAGGAAGCAAACAGAAGAAGTAAAACAGGATCATTAAGCATTCTAATTCATTAATTTTGGCTTTAAACTAAGTATGCTCATCAAACAAAAACAAAGTCTCAACACTAACCTTTGAAGCACCTTTAATTAAGGATCTTCAACTGCAATCTCATTGAATTCAGCTCGTGAACTACCACAAGACCTTCCCTAGTATCCTCTAGGTGCCTTAGATTGAGTTGTGGGACTCAAAATAAGCTTGAATTGAAGGGAATTTGGAGGAAATGGTGCTAGTTTTTAGCAGCTTGAAGAACTCTTCTTTAACACACATAATTTCAAAGTTTTAGTAACAATTACATTATGAATTTCCACTCAAAATTGCAGCCTTATATTGCATGACTTTCGTGCATCTAATAGCCTTGCATGAATCACAGCTCCAGCTTGAATTTGACTGAGAATTTTGAAGTGGAAGAGTGATTGAGTTGCTAGCTTTAGAAAGTGGAAAAATCCCACTTTTGTGGGTTTTTCCATTTTCCAATTTTTCAACTTTTTTTTTTAATTTGAAATTATTATTTTCAAATTAAAACTTAATTTCAGTTTTTAATTTATATTTAAAACTGAAATTATATTAATTTTACAAAAATTAATTCAAAAATAATTTTCTAATAAAATTAATAATAATTAATTAAATAAATAATTTAATTAATTCTAATTAATCTAATATCAAATATTAAATTAATTAATCACCAACTCCACTACCATGAATCCCTATTCATAATTTTAATATTTAAATCATATTTAAATATTAATTGATTGTCCAATTACTTTTAGATCTAAAATTAAACGTGTAATTATATCACATATAATTACAAATTCCCTTTAATTCTAATTTGAACGTTTCAAATCAACTTATCATGTTATTCTAAGACTAATCCATTTGTGAGCTAGTAGGAGGACCTAGTGAACGTTTCAAATCAACGATCTATTTAGATAATGAGGCTATCATATAGTCGCTCAAGAAATCGTGTAGATACTCGATTGTTTACTCGACAATATATCTGATGTCTTATGGAATAATTAGAAAACCATTTTTTATACCATTTTTTTCATAAAACCAAATAACTACCCACTAAGGGTGGTTGTGGAGAAAAAGATGTTAATTATCAAATAATTAATAAATATAAATAAATATGATAACTAACTTATCATATTATATTTATAACCTATAGTTTTAATATTGCATCATATACAATATATAAATCATAGTTATTTTTCTCCATTTTATTCCATTTAATATAAATCATATTTATATTAAATTTAATAAGTATGAATCTAATTTATAGAAAATATATTTGAATCATATTCATGTTGAGAATGTCCTAGAACTCGCAGTTCGTGTTAAACATTCTATTTAACAAATAATAACAAATTGTTGATTTTGCATTCTATTATAAAAATCCAATAAACATATCCATGGCTATAGTTTGAATACTGTAACTTTATGTAGTGACATAAATAGGATCAAGTTAACAGTATATAGCCTAAATGGTCTAATAAGTATATGGATGAAATTGGGTGTCTCATCCTAGTAACACTATTGGATGCGGCCCACTTTGTAGTTGTTACAAAGAGTTGTAAAATGCTACAAATGATGTGATACACAGCTCATTCATATTGAGACATGTGAGTGGGGGCATCCTATGCAATAAGTTTGCATATAGATTGGACCATGAAAATAGTCACTTTTCTTTATAATGACTGTTTACTGTTAAAATTGACTATTTAATTTATTACATAACCTAGGTTAACTCGATCTTAATCCTTAGCTAGCTATGAACTCTTGTTTGTTCGGGATTATCCTTTGATCTTCAAACAGTGAGAGTAGTCCAATAACACTGCTCAATAAGCCTCCCATTTTGAGGATAAGACCGGATGAATAGCTGGGGACATAGCCTTGCAATATGGAATTTACTCCTACCCGATTTAGGGTTAGCAGATAGGTTGTTCTCTTAAGTACTGATTCCAGGTCTTGAATAATTGGGGCCCC
Organism: Benincasa hispida; assembly: GCF_027475165.1. Lineage (NCBI taxonomy): Eukaryota > Viridiplantae > Streptophyta > Magnoliopsida > Cucurbitales > Cucurbitaceae > Benincasa > Benincasa hispida. Next base: position 68,153,865 of record NC_143479.1, on the reverse strand, counting down.
ACATTCTCATGATAGATAAAGGACTTGATTCATAGGGATTATGAATCAGAATTGTTCATTAGAGGGTCAGTGGGAACTTAAGAAACAAGATGTATTCACAGAGGTAAAACGGTTATCTTGACCCAACTGTGATTACGAACAACATGTGAAGGATCGACTTACTGATTATGGTTATATAAAGTGGACATAATATATTTATAATGAGGCGAGTTCAACTATGAACTATAGTAAAGTGACCCATTTGTTGGGTGTGAATGCCCTAGTTTATTTTATTCATATGTTTATTGTACTCATATGTAATATTAATTTCTCATAGTTAAATTCAGCATCGTTTGATCCTACTAGGAGTTTTACTCCAAGTGGGCGTTTGTTGGATTTTATGTCTTAAAACTCGTAGTTTGTAATATCATATTCTTGTTCAATAAAACTGTTATTGAAATTCTTTAGTAAATTTAGATTCTATATTCATGAATCCAATAAACTAAGGATCCGAGGCTATTAAGTTTAAGTTTGAACTTTATGTTGTGACATAAATATGGATCAAGTTCAAATATATAGCCAAAATGGTCTATAGTATATGAATAAGGTTGGGCGCCTTATTCTGGGGACACTATGGATGCGGCCCATTTTGTAGTTAGTACAAACAATGTGATCCTAAACCGTTCATGTGGAGACATGAAAATGGGGGCATCCTATGTAAAGAGTTTACATAAGACTGAACCATGAAATAGTCACTGTTTACGTTCTAAATGTCGTTTAATGTATAAAATTGACTATTTCGTTAATTGATGACCTAGATAACTTAATCTTAATCTTGAGCTAATTATGAACTTCTGTTCACTCAGAATTATCTTTAGATCTGCATAGGTGAGGGCAGCTCATTATCGTTGGCCCAATAAGCCTCTCATTTCAGGGGTAAGATCAGATGGATAGCTGGGAACATAGGGTGCAAGACGGAATTCACTCCTACTCGTTATAGGGATAGTAGATAGGTTGTTCCCTTTAGTACTGAATCCAAGTCTTGAACAAGGGGCCCCACCCTCTCATTGGCCTGAGAGGGGTTTATAGGTTGGACCTTAAACCAATTGTTCATTAGAGGATCAGTGAAACTTAAGGAATAAGATGTAGTCTCGGGGGTAAAACGATTTTATGACCCAGCCAAGATTATAAACAACATGTGAAAGATTAGCTTACTAATCATGGTTATATCATATGGACACAAATATATCTATAGTGAGGGGAGTGCAACTACGGGACTATAGTGGAATGACCCGTGAGTTAAAGAATGTTGATTAGCTCCATCTAAAGAGTTTAGCCAGCTAATCTCGGATCGTTAGAGCCTATGATATATAGGTTCATTAGGTTCCCCTACTAGGTCATATGGAATAAACTTAGAACAGTATGATAGAATAATTCGAATTATTCAAATTAGGTGAAGAGAGAGAAACCGACAAGTATATGTGATATGATGGTCGGTTTTTCAGTTTAGAGATACAGCTTTAATGTTTAAATGTGATTTAAATATCAAGAATATGAATACGTTCATATTTGAAAGCTCGAAAATAATGGAAATGGTAAAAGATGTAAAAAGTCAAAGAGTTGACTTTTGACTTTGAAAAGTCAAATTTTGTCCGACCTTATATTCAAATGTGATTTGAATTTCGAGAAAATGAATGCGGATTCATGCTTGGGAGGTCAAAATTAGTCAACACGGAAAAAATCATAAAAAGTCAAAATGTTGACTTTTCGGTCAAAGTTTGACTTTGACAAAATGACTATTTTGCCGTTTGACTAAAGTTAGTGGGAAAATCCAAACTTTTGTTGGATAATTCAACTAACAAGATAGTGGGTTGGGTGTTGGCTTATAGTGGAGACATCAAGCCCACTTAGATAGTGGATTTTAAGGTGTTAGGTTTTTATGAATTGGTTTCATGCAATTTTTGCATGGCTCTTTTCTATAAATATGGGCTTTCAATTTGGATTAAAAAATTTTTGACATTTTGTAAAAATTAGTTTCTAAAATTGGGCTGAAAAAAAAATACCCAAACCCAACCCAAAATTCCTTCTTCTATTTCCATCTCTTTCTCTCTCTCGGGTTCTTCATCCATTGAGTCCCACAACCCGGTTCTGAGTCCAAAGAATCGTAGGTCAGCTCTAATGGTTGTCCAGTTCGTGTTCGAGTGGAGATAAAAGAGTTTCGGGAGCTTCAAAGATAAGATTTCAAAACAAACCCTAATTAATTAATTTAGGGTTGTATGTTTAATTTATGCAATTAGAGTAAAATTGATCCTCAATTCCGCTGCACATGCCTACTTTTCCATCACCATTAGTTACAAATTGGGGTTAGATCGATCTAATGAGTTTAGCCGATTAATCTCGAATCATTGGAGGCCATGATCTGTAGGTCCATGAGGTCCCCCTACTAGCTCGTAAATGGATAAGCTTTAGAGTAGCTTGAGAAATTAATTTGAAACGTTTAAATTAAGATTAAACAGAATAGGAGAATATATATTTAAATATGATTTAAATATATGAAGATGGATTTGTGCAAAAATTATTTTAATATTTGATATTAAATTAATTAATATTATTTAAAAATTAATTTTTTCAGTTTTAAAATCAAAATAGATTTTGAAATCAAGTTTTGATTTTGAGAAAAATTGAAAATGTTGAAAATCATGCACAAATGGAAAAATGAGATTTCCATTATCCATCTTCTTCATACTCACACAAAACCCATTTCCTCATCTTCATTAACTCCAAGCATGAGCTACAAGTCATGCAACGTTCTTTTTTGCATATTCACGTGCAATAAATAAAGAATAATGGAGTGAAATTGAGGCAAGCATTCATTAGAAATTTTAGAGAAAATTTTGGCTAGAAGAAGGGTTCTACAAGTAGTGTGCTGCTGTGAGCTTCTCCTTGTGTTTTCATTGCTTCAAGCTATTCTTGAGTTCCACAACTCGTTCTAAAGCTCCAAGAGGATAGTGGGGAAGATCTTGAGGTGGTTCACGGTATTCTTTGGAGAAGACTGCTACTGATTAATTGAGATCTTAAAGAGCTCCACAAAGGTATGATCACAAACCCTCTTATTTTAGATGAGCATACTTTAGTTTTTTGCCAAAATTAATGATTTTGAATGCTTATTGATCCTTGTTACTTCCGCTGCATGTTAATAAACTCTTACAATTAGTATCAGTGCATCATATAAGCCTTTAATTCATTCAATTTTGGTGTGGTGGGTGTTTTTCATGAGATATATGAAACTGATGCACTGGTATGGTTTTTTGAGTTTTGGCATTTTATTTCTCTTTAATTTCTCAAATAAATTTGTAATTGGCTCTTTTTTCAAGAGCTTATATATGTTATCAAGAGTCTGTAATTTATTTGGAGTCATTAGAATTGAAATTAAGATGTTTGAGAGTTTTTTGGCCGGTTCAAGTTGATTCAAAGGTGTTTGAAGCTGGTTTGAGAGCGGGTTTTTGTACAACACAAAATTATTATTGTAATAATTTAGTTGTTAGCTTAATTTAAGAGCCAAAACCAATCCATTTTAGGGTGTTTAATTAATTATGCATGTTGATGTATGTTTTAATTAAATTTTGAATCTTGTTGTGCATATAGTATACCATATAGATTTAAAATCCCACCATAGATTAATATGTACATGCATTTGATATATGTTATAATTGTTATAATGTATATAGTATGCATGTTAAGTTTTTTTTAATATAAAGTGTTATATTAAAGCATGATCATTAAATATGAATGTATGTTATAGATGTATGATTCTAGGGTCATAATGGTTATAATTTCATTTTATAATTTTTATAAAATAACCTAGACTTTAAAATCTATAACAAAGGTAAAAGTTGCATGCTCACTTAGGATTAAATCGGTGCAATTTCAATTGGCTTTTTTAAAGAGTTAGAATAGGTCGATTACTTGTTAAACAAAGAGTTATTTACTTACACGGGGAGATCTTGTCTAAGGTTGGGGGTTCTTAAGATGATGGTTTATGGAACACCTCCTATCTGGAGATCAAACTGGCGTCTAAGTCAAATAACCCTATTCTTAATGAGCATGCGTGAGAGATGTGAGGTAATAAATTTTGTTTATCACCTAGACATCATAGGTTAAAATCCAGTATAAGAGTTATACATGGATCTATCACCTAGACTTAGGATATGTTTAATTTAGCCGAACTATATCTCTAAGTATTTTTAATATATACCCTAAACCGTTATAGAACACTTCAACTAGAGAGAAGTATCGTACTTTTAGCTCTAGCGTCCCTAAGAGTTCACATCGTGAGGTCCATGCGGGGCTTTGGCCCGTGCTTAGGAGTGGACTCCCATTGGAGAGTGTTTGCATGGATCAATATCAAGGTGAGTAAGGGAAGTAGTTCATAGTAAGTGGGTTAGGGGTATGTAATAACATATCCCACGGTCTCTTCCATTAGGTCACACTGTGAGATTCCTATAATGCATCTACATATCTGCCCTGGAGCGACCTTTCCCTTCGGAGGGTTCTATTATAGGATTCAGAACACCGCGAACTCCAAGTCTGTATAGGCTCTCTTAGATCAGTTTTCATATTGACTTTTCACTTTCGGGAGCATGTTGATTCTGGTTTCTGAAATCCAAAAATGGAAGGTTACACTTACAAGAATTACTAAGATGTTAGTATATTCTCGACCAAAGTAGCGATATCTAAAGTGCTATAAGAATAAAGAGTTATTTTGGGGTTAGCATCTACTCAAGATTGTCTTGGTTCAAAAGAGGAATAATCGATTGCCCTTCGGTGGAGGTTACTCTAAACTTTTGAAATATAGTTGCAAAATATAATAATGGAGGGTACATTATTAGTTTTTGCTAAATTAAATTGGTTTCTTTGTGTTTATAGTTTTTCTAAAAGAATATGTTTATCTTTTTCAGCATGAATAGCTCAATAATTCAACTCTTAGCTTTCGAGAAACTAAACAACGATAATTATTCGGCATGGAAATCAAATCTAAACACAATACTGGTAGTTGACGATCTAAGATTTGTCTTAACTGAGGAATGTCCTCAAGCCCCAGCCTCAAATATTAACCGAACTGTTCGGGAAGCATACGATCGATGGGTCAAAGCCAATGAAAAGGTGTTTTTTGGTTACATTCTTGCTAGCATGTCTGATGTTTTGGTTAGAAACATGAATCCTTAGCTACGGCTAAAGAGATAATAGATTCATTAAGCGAAATGTTTGGGTAACCATCATGGTCCCTTGGATACGAGGCAATTAAGCACATTTACACGAAGCGGATGAAGGAGGGGACCTTTGTTAGAGATCATGTCCTGGACATGATGATGTACTTTAATATCACTGAAGTAAATGGCGGACCCATTGATGAGGCTAATCAGGTTAGCTTTATCTTACAATCCCTTCCGAAGAGTTTTATACCTTTCGAGACAAATGCGTCTTTAAATAACCTCACTACCCTTCTTAATGAGCTCCAGCGATTCCAAAACCTTACTTTAGGTAAGGGGAAGGAAGTGGAACCAAATGTTGCTACCACTAAGAAAAAATTTATAAGAGGATCGTCCTCTAAAAATAAAGCTGGACCCTTTAAAGCTCAAATGAAAAAGAAGGGAAAAGAGCAGGCTCCCAAGATAAGAAAGGGAAAAAAGGATACAAATAAAGGAAAATGTTTCCACTGTAACCAAAACGTGCATTGGAAGAGAAATTGCCTGAAGTACCTTGCAGAGAAGAAAGTTGAGAAAACAGCACAAGGTAAATATGATTTACTGGTCATTGAAACATGTTTAGTGGAATATGATACTTCAACTTGGATACTAGATTCAGGAGCCACTAATCGTATTTGTTTCTCGTTCCAGGAAACTAGTTCTTGGAAAAGCCTTGAAGAAGGTGAGATAACCCTCAAAGTTGGAATAGGAGAGGTTGTCTCAGCTGAAGCAGTGGGAGATCTGAAGTTGATTTTTTGAAGATAGATATCTAGTACTTAAAAATGTTTTGTATGCACCTCTTATGAAGAGGAATTTGATATCTATCGCTTGTATTATAGAACAATTATATACAATATCTTTTAATATAAATGAAGTGTTCATTTTTTGTAAAGGTATTCAAATTTGTTCTGCTACACTTGAAGACAACTTATATAAGTTAAGACCAACTAGAGCAAATTTTGTTTTAAATACTGAAATGTTTAGAACATTAGAAAATCAAAATAAAAAACAAAAGGTTTCTTCCAACGCCTATCTATGGCACCTACGACTTGGTCACATAAATCTCAATAGGATTGGGAGATTGATCAAGAGTGGACTTTTAAGTTAGTTAGAAGATAACTCTTTACCTCCATGTGAATCCTGTCTTGAAGGAAAGATGACCAAGAGATCTTTTTCAGGAAAAGGTCTCAGAGCCAAAGTACCCTTAGAGCTCATACATTCAGACCTTTGTGGACCAATGAATGTCAAGGCTCGAGGTGGGTATGAATATTTCATCAGTTTTATTGATGATTATTCAAGGTATGGTTATGTCTACCTGCTTCATCACAAGTTTGATTCTCTTGAAAAGTTCAAAGAATATAAAGCTGAAGTTGAGAATGAATTAGGTAAAACAATAAAGATACTTCGATCAGATCGAGGTAGAGAGTATATGGACATCCGATTCCAAGACTATTTGATAGAAAACGGGATCCAGTCACAACTCTCTGCACCTAGTATGCCTTAGTAGAACGGTGTATCAAAAAGAAGAAACCGAACCTTATTGGATATGGTTCGCTCTTTGATGAGCTATGCTTAATTGCCTGATTCCTTTTGGGGATATGCACTTGAATCTACTGTCCATATCTTGAACAACGTTCCCTCTAAAAGTGTTTCAGAAACACCTTATGAGCTATGGAAAGGGCGTAAAAGTAGTTTACCTCACTTTAGAATTGGGGTTGCCCAGCACATGTGTTGGTACAAAATCCCAAGAAATTGGAACATTGTTCAAAGTTATGTATATTTGTAGGTTATCCAAACGAAACAAGGGGTGGCCTATTTTATCATCCTCAAGAAAACAAGGTATTTGTATCAACAAATGCCACATTCTTAAAGGAAGACCACATTAGAAATCATCAACCACACAATAAAATAGTGTTGAAAGAAATTTCAAAAAACGCTACAGATAGAGCTAGTTCATCTACTAGAGTAGTAGATAAAACAAGTACATCTGGTCAGCCACATCCTTCCCTCTTTTCTTTGTCCTCTAGGATCTTAACTGCCTTAATTTGGAGCTTTTCCCCAAATGTTCATTACAATCTTCCCCTTGTGCACATCAATTTGAGCGTGACCGGTCGAAAGGAATGGTCGTCCCAATATGATGGGCGCATCTTCATTCGCTTTACTATCCAAAATGATGAAGTCTGCCGGTAAGATGAATTTATCAATTGAGATTACGACATTTTTCAACTCTCCTTCAGGATATATTCAGGATCTGTCCACAAGTAGGAGAGTCTCTGTCGTGGGCGTGGGTGTGCAAATATTCAATTGTTTGAATATTGATAGCGACATTACGTTTATACTCGCCCTAAGATCGCATAGTGCATGGCCACTATAGGCCCCTCCGATGGAGCATGGTATCATGAAGATTCCTGGGTCACCCATTTTAAGTGGGATCATAGCATTTTGCGTTGCGGCCACTGTTGCAATCTTTTCTTCATCATTTTGTTTCTCCTTCAATATTTGTGGAGCTGGTGGTAGTTGGACTTCTTCTATCTCATGTTCTGAAGGCTTGAGGGTGGACGCAACTTCGGGGTTCATTTTCTCAGGCTTTTTTGAACTATAAGTCAACGGGTCATCGGTTTTCACTACATTCAAGTTGGTCGTGATGGGTTCTTCCCTTACTTCCACAGTCATTTTTTCGCTTAGCACGAAGATTGCTAAGCATTGTTCCTTCCTGATACCCCGTGCATTGCAAGGAAGCTCAGTAGAGCTCGACAACGCTCCTTGCGGTCTATTTTTCAGCTCGCCTGCAATTTATCCAAGCTGAATTTCGAGATTTTGGATGGATGTTGCTTGATTTTGAAGCAGTGATTCGTTTTCTCGATGTACTGCTTCAACAAGCTCTCTAAGGACGAAGATTGCGGTGTTCGCGAGTTGCTAGCTTGGCTATGCGTTGGACTGTTTGTTTGTGGGAAAAATCCGGGTGGCCCTTCTCTCTACGCCACTGGTTGGAAGTTTTGTTGTTGATTTTTCCACGCAAAATTTGGGTGGTTTCTCCACCTGAGGTTGTATGTATCGGAATAGGGATTATTCTTTATGAAGCACACTGACTGCGGATTTCCTAGGTATTCTTCCATTGAATGAGTGTCTCTACAAATGACACAACTTGCAGTTGTTTGAGCAATTGCGTTGACCTGCCCTTTCTTCACTCTCGTGTTATTAATTGCGATGCCTTGAATCAAATTCATCATCGCAGTCATTTGGTTTTGAAGGGATGCAATGGCCCCATTGTTTGTGTCATTGTTTACGATTCTTAATCTTTGATTGCTTTCCCGCCAATCCTCGTGATTTTTGGAAATACGATCAAGTATACTCTTGGCCTCCTCATATGTTTTGCCAAGCAAACCACCAGTTGCTGCCACATTGGCAGCGGTCTACGAAGCAGGATTCAATCCTTGATAAAAGATCTCCATTTGCAATCAGTCTAGCAAGCCGTTATGTGGACAGTCTCTTACCAGCGTCTTGAACCTCGCCCAAGCATCGCTGAGAAATTCGTCATCTTCTTGTTCAAAATTTTTTATTAATTTCCTTCTCCTGGCATTCTCGGTTGGTGGGAAATACTTCTTCACAAACTTTTCGACAACTTATTCCCACGAGGTTATATCCCCCGGTTTGAGAGAATATGCCCAATTTCTTGCTTGATCGCATAAGGAAAATGGGAATAGAGTGAGTCGAACTTCTTGGGTGGAGATATTCGGGAACACAAAAGTGTTGCAGATTTCTATGAAGCTCCGGAGGTGGGCGTGCGAGTCTTCACTACACCTCCCTCCAAACTGCCAAGCAACTTAGATCATCTGCAACATTACCGGCTTCATTTCAAACCTCGATGCATCTAACGCCGACCTCATGTTTCCTAGAGAGAAATCATAGAGGTTGGGCGAGGCATAGTCCCGAATGGGTCTATTGCGGTCATTCGCCAGAAGGATGGGGTTGGCCATTATATTGTTCACATTTGCGGCCCTTGCTTCCGATTGTTCCGCTATTCTTGGGGTTTTGACTTGTTGTTGGCGGTTGTCTCTCAGTCTTCATCAAAATGTTCTCTCAATCTTCGGGTCGTAGTTTTCCAGAAATTGAGAGCTACAAAGAAATCAGAAAAATTACCGTTAGCACACTCATTTGCCGAAGTCTCCGGCAACGGCGCCAAAAACTTGATGCGTTATTTTATGAGGTGAAAATGTGGAATGAAATGCGGTGATGGAATTGCGTTGACAACAAGTTTTCTCAGTGGAATCCAAGTATAAACCCCACTGAGTTTCCTGGTAAGTCCAGGGTCGAACTCAGGGACTTAGAAAAATTGTATGCGGTGATAATTTTTCACGAAAACTTTGCGGTAACCGGTAACTCAAATAGTTGTTTGGTTTGTTGTTTGCGGTAATAAAAATAAATGAATGCGGCAGAGTTTCAAAAAGAGTTGATAAAACGAAAGATGCGATGAGTATATGGTGAACGGGTTGAGAAGGGTTTCGGCTAACACTTCCTAGGATGTGTTCATGCTATGCGATCATGCAACACATATACAATAGTAAACCATCTCTCGATACGAATGATACGGCTTCTAATGCTAGAACGCATGCGATATATGTGATAAGTCTATAGAACCTACACATAAGCCTCTATTCTTACCCATGCGGTGACAAGATGAAACACACACAAATAAGGCAACCACATAATATCATACCTATCTCTAGGGTGCATGGGATGCAGGTTGACAAATAAAGCTTATCTCTAAGTCCTTATCTCTTGTTTATGCAGACCTAATCTTGCTCTCTTGAGTCTAGATTATAACCTAGCTATCTTTGGTCTTAGGTTCTTTCTTTAGACTCTCTCTCGAGTAGCTCTAAAGGGGTGTTGGACACAACATAAAACAAGATAATCGCATGCGATGAAGATCCTAGGACATGTTAGCTTAGTTCTTCTCAACCCATTCAATAAGTTTAGCTACTCATATGTGCTAAGAGAGTGAACAGATGTAGAATAAGAAATTCCATTGTCTAAATATAAAGTTGAAGTAAAAAATAACAATGCAAGAAGAGAATAAAGAGCCTGGTAGAAATCTCTTGCTTCCCATGCTTTTACACTGTCTTTTCTACTCTTGTTCAAAAGATAGTCTCGCTCTTGCGAGAGTCGGCCTGCTCTCTGCTTTCTACACCTCCTGGTTCTCTCTCGAGTTGCCCTGAGAGATCTTCCGAGGTTTCTTCTCTTCTCTCGCTCCGCCTTAAAATAAAAAGGAAAACTATGGACAAGGCTAAACTATGAACTGGCTAGTTGAACTGCCAAACTCATTTTCTGAATGTTGCCTTTCGTATTTATAGAGCCTTCCGGGTGAAAAACAGCTTCTCTCTTATGATTGCACAAATGGGATGGCTTTAATTCTCTGACTGATGCGCCGAATATTTGTCACCGAAAAGCTGAGTGTAGTTGTAACTCATTGAGTAGAGTTGTAAGGTTGTAATCAACTCTGTTCAGAACAACATTGCTTACGAAGTGAAGGAAGCTTTCTGGTAACGACTCCAGAATAATGGTAACCTAGCTGGCCTCATCAATGCTCGACTCGTCCATCTACGCCACGTTGAATTGGACCATCATATTGAGAACGTGTTCCCTAACAGATGTTCCCTCCTTCATAAGCAAATTGAAGATGTACTTTTGAGCGTCATGCCTGAGTTGCGCAAATGGTTGTTCGAACATTCCCCTTAGGGACTGATGCGTGTATATTGTGATGCGATTATGATGTGAGTTTATGGTGATGTGTGCTACATGGTGATCATGCAAATTTTCCTAACAAGACCCAAGTATAAGCCTTATTAGGTTTCCTAGTAAGTCTAGGGTCGAACATAGGGACTACTAAGTAAATATGCGACAGTCACTTTGATTCTCTTGCGGTGATGAAAACAAATGAAGTGATGGTGTTTGGATTAAGAATTTTTCCTATGCGACGAAGTTGAATGCAAAGTTGATGAAATAGAGAGTTATAATGAGTATGCGATGAAGGGGTTAAGAAGAGGTTTAGCTAACATTTCCTAAGATTGAGCACAAGTTATGCGATCATGCTACACACAAATTCCTATTTCTGGGACGCATGCAATGTATACAAAAAAGTTGATAGGACTTATGTCTAAGCCTTTATTCTTGTCTATGTGATGATGAATGATGCACACATAAAACAAGGTGACCGCATACAATCATATCCTATTTCTAGGGTGCATGCGATGTATAAATGGTAATAGAACTTATGTCTGTTTCTATTTCTTGCTTATGCGATTCTAATCTGACTCTCTCAAGTCTAGATTCTATCTTTAGACTACTCTCTCAAGTTTCTTTAAAGGGTGAATGACATATACATAAGACAAGATGATCGCATAAAATGTAAATCTTAAGACATGCTAGCTAAGTACTTCTCAACCCATTTAGAAATTTAGCTACTGATGCAAAGTATGGAGAGATTGAACATGGGTTGAAATGAGATTTCCATCTTCTATAAATAGAGTGCTAAATACAAAATAACAAATGGAATTGAGAGATAAGAAGCTCGGTAAGCAATGTCTTGCTTCTCGTGGCCTTTTACACTGTAATTTTTCACTCCAACTCTGTCCAAATGTATATCCTTGCTCTCGTAAGTGTTAGCCTCTCTCCTTTGTAACGCTTTTCGGCAGTCTCTCGCTCTGTGTGGGAATGATCTCTCGGCTTCCTCGTCTCCTTGCTCGTATCCGTCCTCTAAGTCTAAGTATGAGTACATACGTGAACAGACTAACGACTCTCTAACTTGTATATGTGTTATAATAGTGGCTTTCGGAATTTATAGAGCTCAAGGTGAAGTAGCCTTCCTTTCTAATGCAATGATGGGAGGTCATTAAATCCCCTGCTCTGATGCGCCGATTAATGGGCACTGAAAGTTGAGTCTACTTGCTACAGTGTGGCTTTAACGGCTAGTCAACTAAATTAAGATTCGACCGTCATCAGCTTTCCATCCTATCATGATTTATTATGCTGTCACCTTAATGTGCAGTCTTTATGCAGCCACCTTTCTAAGAAGCATCTCACGATCGCATATGATCCCATGCATTACGATCGCAATTTTCAAGCGTGCTGACGCCTAATTCCTTTGGATCGAAAATTTTACTTACGCCATCGCATTTTTCCTACACAAAATAAGTAAATTAACTGCGTTTATGCGATGGGCACATGCGATCGCAATTTCTTTAGTTTAGCGCTTTTAGACATGATATTGCTTATTTTACCGTTGCATTATCTTATTGTTTTACTTATTAGAGCTGTAATAACGTGTATTTCTACCCGTTATCAAGGACTCCATGATCTCGCATGTAGTGATCATGGGCTCATGCTTCTTGAGCAAAAGTTCGTTAAGGTTGGCCAAGATATACGCTTGAGCCTTTTCATTCGCCCATGTCCAACGCTCATATGCGTCTCAAACATTTCGAGCAACGTTAGGAGGTGGAATAGAAGGACACTCCTCCAAAAGGAAGAACCTCAAGTCATCAATGATAAGTATCGTGTTAAGTGTATTCTTCCAACTAGTGTAATTTTCGCCAGTCAGTTTGTTAGTGGTAAGTAGTTATAAAGTAGTAGTAGCCATAATTTAAAATTGCTGAAAAAATGAACAAACTTAATAAGTCTACTTGCATTAAACCACTTTTAATACCAATTAAGTTTTAGCAAAATAGTTCTATTGTACCCTAAGTGACATCTATTTTACAATTGATGCTCCAGTGAGGCAGGACAAAAGTCATCATAGGGTGATTAAGTGCCCTTTCACTAGAATGAGATAATCTCAACCATTAGACAGAAACAACTCCTTGTAACTGAATCTAACAGTCACCATTGTTCGGTCTAGAATTTGTTAACATCCTTAACAATTCTGTATAAGTGTAAACCCTCATTATAAGCCCTAGAGTCCCACCCTAATGAGCTAACCTTAGAGAAAAGCTGATAAGGACAAGAGACTAAAGCAACCTTATCCATTTCTGGAGAAAAAATAAAGAGTTGTGCAAAACAGCCATCTTTTAGGGGGACACTCCCAGTGTGCCACGAGGCGATGCATTAAAATTTTATCCAACCTAATGAGAGAGACGGAGGGATATGTTGTCATACATCCCATTCCCACTTATTATGAACATTCTCTCCATTCGCCTTGTTATTGACCTACTTAAATGCCACCCGTAGGGGGACACTCCCATGGTGCCTCGAGGCTGAGGATAGATCTCACGGTGTAAACTTTTTAGGGAGGAACGTGTAGAGGTAAAATGAAGTATCATATACCCCAATTACCTCCCACTGAATGTTCTACCTAGGGATTCGTTAACTTAGAAAATCTAGCTACTGATTTAACTAAGTGGTTTGTTTAATTTGCTAAAAAACAACACTTTCTTTTAATGATTAAACAAGTTTGATTCGAGTCTTATTAAACACTTTAACAGACTTTCATCAAATTTGCATGCATGTAACAAATATATCTAATTCACCTTTTTAGGTACGTTCCCAGGTAAGGGTGCAACGTTTCCATCGACTTAAGTACCCCAGCCTAGCAAGAACCAGCCTCAGCCAAAAGGTCCTTTATAGATATATTTGTTACATATTTAATCTTTTATTAGTCAATTTAATCCTATTACGAATTAAAAGATTAAACTTAGGTTTCTAATCTCATTAGAACTGTGATCTTAGGTCTATCTCAATCAAATTTTAAAACACTTTTAAAACATGATTAAAGCTTAAGGTGTGCATGTAACTCTTTATTATTGATTTTAATTCTAGTTTCATTGATAACCCTTATAAAAAATGAAACAATTAAAACCATCCACATTGCTAGCTAGACATACAAAAGGTAATTATAACTTTTATAAATAAACCTAAGTGTCATGTTTCATGCAATGTTCATACATTACTAATCTATAACTTTTATATAATAAGGTAATGAACTAAGCATACATTCCATGCTAACATACAACTTTATATTATAATCTTTATAATATAGATGATGCATGGAGATGATGCATATATTATAACTCTTATATTATATGATGCATGAGCATGCTTTAAGTAATTTCATCAAGCATACTAATATATTATAACACTTATAATATAAAGATGATGCATGAAAAAATTTCATAAACTATGGTGGGTTTTAAAACTATATGACATACATTATGGCATATAATATAATCATATATCACATGCACATTTAATAAAATTTGATGGACCGGGATAATTTTCTCAAAACCAGAAAAAAAAATACTAAACTATTACAAAAGTTGGAGTCAACCGATTCGAACAGGTGAACTAGGTCTTGAACCGCCCACCTTGAAGCCTTGTCACTTGATCGCGAAGCAAATCCTTTGATCGTCGAGTAATGCACGTCGACTATAAATGATCGTGTAGCAATGATCACGTGGCTTAGGACTATGCAATAAGCATGAAAGTCCACGCGATCGTGCAACAGGCTTTGAGTAACACATGCCATGCGATCGTGTAGCTAACGACTATATGATGAGCATGATAGTCTACAGGATCAAGTAGCAAGCATCGAGAATCGTATACCATGCGATCGTGCAACTACTGACAATGCGATGAGCATGATAGCCTACACGATCGTTTATCGTGCATGCCTTGCGTTGAGTAAACACTTTACACGATCACGTAGCATTAGCTATGTGATCGTTTAGCAAATACTACATGATCGAGTAAAACATTTCTACACAAACGCATAGCCAAATCTAAATAATTGTCTAGCTTGAGCTACACGATACGATCATCATTTCATCTTCTCCATCGAAGCGAACAACAACTCTTTGCATCTAAAGCTTCTTCCCGAATGACTCAAAAACTTAAATGAATACAGACTCAATTGCAAGAAATTATGCCCAAAAATGCAGGGGCCCTTACAATTAACTTTTGTAAATATAAAACGAAAGCATTAAAAAGAGACAATGTTCATGAAACATCCATCAACAACATCAACAAACATTTAACACTTAAATGCATTGCAAGAACTTAAAACCCACCAGACTATAAATGTAATTCAATAAATGGAATTTGGAAATCAAAACACAACCTGGCTCTGATACCAATTGAAGGAACTCCGTTTACAGAGAACCTTTGAGCGGAAGCGGATTGTCCAAATCCCACTGTGATTGAACACATACGTTTACAGTCATACAAAATAGATTATGCATAAATCTTAAATTATAGCATGCTTTGAAATAAAAAAAACATAGAATCAAGAGACTATACCTTTGAATAACCGTTCTTCAAGTAATCCCTCGATCTAACTTGTTCACGAACTCTTCGAACAAGTCACCAACTCCCTCAAATAGCAACAAGCAACAACTCGATCCTCGAACCAATCAGACACTACACTTGGTGACCTTGGATTCTTGGTGTGAGAATCTAAGAGTGGTGGGCTCTGGATAATTTTAGTTAGAGGGAAGATTTAGAGTGTGGAGGAGGAAGACGATCGAGTACACAACAACATAGTCGTGTAGACGACGAAGTCTATCGCATAGGCAAACTTACTCGATCATTTAGATAATGAGGTTATTATATAGTCTCTTAAGCAATTGTGTAGATACTCGATTGTGTACTCGATAGTATATCTGATGTCTAACGGAATAATTAGAAAACCATTTTCTTTTATCCTACTTTTTCCATAAACCCAAATAAGGGTAGTTATGGAGAAAAAGAAGTTAATTATCAATTAATTAATAAATATAAATAAATATGATAACTAATTTATCATATTATATTT
This sequence comes from Benincasa hispida, assembly GCF_027475165.1. Classification (NCBI taxonomy): domain Eukaryota; kingdom Viridiplantae; phylum Streptophyta; class Magnoliopsida; order Cucurbitales; family Cucurbitaceae; genus Benincasa; species Benincasa hispida. The sequence goes on along the minus strand of NC_143479.1, from coordinate 68,137,842 downwards.
AAAACCTATAATTTTAATATTGCATCATATACAATATATACACCATAGTTCTTTTTCTCAATTTTATGGCATATAATATAAATCATATTTATATTAAATTTAACAAGTATGAATCTAATTCATAGAAAATATATTTGAATCATATTCAAATATTTGTTTCTCCAATTAAAGAATAATGTATAAGATACATTATATCAATTATAAAATATATAATTTAATTAATTTAATTATATCATATATAATCAAATTCACTCTTATTAATTTAAACATTTCAAGTTAACCCAAAAACTAATTCCCAACTTAAATTTATTGAGCTACCAATGGGACCTTATGCACCTATAGCTTGAAGCTCCAACAATACATAAACAATTGATTAAACTCTTTAATCACATTATCCACCATCCGTTAACTGCCAAGCACTCCATTAAAGACCGACAACTGCACTCTTTGCACTATAGATATATTTATGTGTCTATTGGATATAACCAATCAACAATACGACGACCTTTCACAAATTGCTCGTAAGCACAACTGGGCAAAATTACCGTTTTGCTCCTATAGTTACATCTAACTCCTTTACCATTGATCCCTCTAATGAACAATAGATCATAGTCCCACTACCCCACTCGGGTCAAGAGAGGGTGTGGTGCCACATTACTCAAGAACCGAAATCAGCCCTTAAGGGAGCAATTTATCTACTTACCCCTGTTTCGGGGAAGGAGTGAATTCCATCTTGTGTATCTGAGTTCCCAGTTTCCCAATCAGAAGAATCCCCAAAATGGTAGGCTTGAGTCAGCGATCTGGCCAGTCTCACCCATGCAAATCAAAGGACTGCCTTCATAGGTAGGAGTTCACAACTCACTCAGAATTAAGGTCATGTTACTTATGGTCATCCTAGTGAAATGAAAGTCTCAATTATGAACGATGTTATATAACGAGACTAAATATTTCATGGTCTGATCTACAAACTCCTTTGTATAGAATATCCCCGTTCGTATGTCTAATACATGAATGATCAAGATCAGATCATTTGTACCACTTTACAATATTTGTAACACCTACAAAGCGGGTCATACTCGTAGTATCACTAGGATAAAGTACCTAGCTTTATCCATATACTACAAACCATTTAGGTTATCACTTAAACACGATCCACTTGTATATCTCCACATACATGTTTAAGTTACAATGATAACCATAGATCTTAGTTTATTGGTCTGTGGTTAATGCAACTAAAATATCATATATTTCATAGACAGAAGTGAATAAAATATCATATATTATGAATCACAAAATGTTTGTTCATACAAGTGTTTACAAAGTACAGGACCCTACGAGATTTAGGGCATCAACACCAACACACTCGATATAACCATGATTAGTAACTTAACTCTTCACAGGTTGTTCGTAATAACGACTGGGTCAAAAGGCTGTTTTACCCCCGAGATTACCTTTTTGTTTCTTAAGTCCCACTAATCCTCTAATGAAAAATTAGTTTGTGATATGAACATAAAACCGAGTCCCTCTTAGGCCAATGAGAGGGTGAGGCCCCTTGTTTAAGACTGGAAGTCAATACTTAAGAGAATAACCTCTCTACTATCCCTGAAAGCGGGTATGAGTGAATTCCATCTTGCACCCTATGTCCCTAATTATCTACCCGGTCTTACCCCTTAAATGGAATGTTTATTGAGTCACCGCTATTAAGCCAACCCTCACCTATGCAAATCTATGGATAATCCCAAAGAAACATGAGTTCATAGTTATCTTAGGATTAAGGTCAAGTTACCTAGGTCATCGCTTTGAAATAGTAAGTCTTAAACAGTAAACAATGTTATAAAGTAAAAGTGACTTATTTCGTGGTCCGGTCTTGTGCAAACTCATTATGCAAGATGCCCCCACTCCTCATGTCATCACATATACGAATTAGAATTACTTCATTTGTAGCACTTTACAACTCTTGGTAACAACTATAGAGTGAGCTGTATCTAATAGTGTTACCAGAATAAGGCACCCAACCTTATTCATATACTATAGACCATTTTGACTATTTACTCGAACCTGATTCACTTTTATGTCTCCACATAAAGTTCAAGTACTCATGTAATAGTCATGGATTTTTTTAGTTTATTAGATTTATTTCTAAATAGAAATAAGCAATTCATATATTCAATGTCAACTTATTGAATTTTCAAAATATGTTTAATGTTTACAAACTACAAATTTTAGGACTTAAAACCCAACAAATTTTTGGAATAAGGAAGCAAACAGCGAAAGTAAAACAAAATCATTAAGCATTCTAATTCATTAATTTTGGCTTTAAACTAAGCATGCTCATCAAACAAAAACAGAGTTTCAACAAAAGCATCTTTGATTCAGGATCTTCAGCTGCAATCTCCTAGAATTTAACTCGTGAACTACCACAAAGTCTTCCCTACTATCCTCTAGGTGCCTTAGATTGAGTTGTGGGACTTAAAATAAGCTTGAATTGAAGGGAATTTGGAGGAAATGGTACTGGTTTTCAGCAGCTTGAAGAACCCTTCTTCAACACACAAAATTTCAGAGTTTCAACAATAATTGTATTTTGAATTTCCACTCAAAATTGAAGCCTTCTATTGCATGACTTTCATGCAACTAATAGCCTTACATGAATCACAGCTCCAGCTTGAATTTGATTGAGAATTTTGAACTGGAAGAGTGATTGAGTTGCTAGCTTTAGAAAGTGGAAAAATCTCACTTTTGTGGGTTTTTTTGTTTTCCAATTTTTCAACGTTTTCTTTTTAATTTGAAATCATTTTTTTCAAATTAAAACTTAATTTCAGTTTTTAATTTATATTTAAAACTAAAATTATATCAATTTTACAAAAATTAATTCAAAATTAATTTTCTAATAAAATTAATAATAAATAATTAATTAAACAATTTAATTAATTCTAATTAATCTAACATCAAATATTAAATTAATTAATCACCAACTCCACTACCATGAATCCCTATTCATGATTTTAATATTTAAATCATATTTAAATATTAATTGATTTTCCAATTACGTTTAATTCTAAAATTATACGTGTAATTATATCACATATAATTACCAATTCCCTTTCATTCTAATTTGAACGTTTCAAATCAACTTATCATGCTATTCTAAGACTGATCCGTTTGTGAATAAGTAGGGGACCTAGTGGACCTACAGATCATGGGCTCCAACGATCTGAGATTTAATTGGCCAAACTCTTTACATCGAATTAACCCCTATTCGCTAACTACTAGGTCACTCCACTAAAGCCCGTAGTTACACTACCCTAAATGTAGATATATTGTATACACTCGATATAACCATGATTAGTAAGTTAACCCTTCACAGGTTGTTTGTAATAAAGACTGGGTCAAAAGGCTATTTTACCCCTGAGATTACCTTTTGTTCGTTAAGTCCCACTAATCCTCTAATGAACAATTGGTTTGTGATCCAATCATCAGACCGAGTCCCCCTCGAGCCAATGAGAGGGTGGGGCCCCTTGTTCAAGACCCAGAGTCAGTAGTTAAGAGAACAACCTCTCAACTATCCCTGAAAGCAGGTAGAAGTGAGTTCCATCTTGCACCTTATGTCCCCAACTATCTACCTAGTCTTACCCCATAAATGGGAGGTTTATTGAGCCAGCGTTGTTAAGCCAACTCTTACCTATGCAAATCTGAGAATAATCTCAAATAAACAAGAGTTCATAGTTAGCTTAGGATTAAGTTCAAGTTACCTAGGTTTTCAAAACAATCAAGGCAACTAGGTGTAGAAATTTTTCACTTGATTTCATGTTCTAACATAATAGCCCTACAAATCTCAAACTTTCTATATTCCTTACTTTGATCCAATCGAAGTATTCTTTATTTTACCTAACAAGTTTTATACACTTTGGACCTTTCAATTGGTCTGAACTTATAACTTAGTTTAAATAACTAATTGCCTTTATTGTTTGTTAGTCGTTATTAAATATCTAAATATTTGTAAATGGCTTTTTAACTAGGTTGGTTCTAATAGAAGTTGCTTTACAATAAAACAAACACAACTTTTGCTAATGAACATTTCAATTATAACAAAAAGTTTATACAATTTGTTCTTTACAATAAGATAAAATAACTTCCATTACAATAACAAAAAGTAGATAAGATTATCTTCTAACTACAACTGCAACATCTCCCATTGGTCACTTTGAGATATGCTCCTATATTCACAATTTGGAGTACTATCTCACAGTAAGTAATCCTCAGGAACTAGTTTCCTTGTTTTGCTTTCTCTGCTCTTTTCTCTGCACAGTATTGTGGGAAGTTTCTTTTCCAATGCCCTTCTTCACTACAGTGGAAACAGTTTCCTTTATCTATAGCATTAGCCTTCCCTTTTCTACTAGTAGGTTTCTTTTTTCCTTTCCCTTTATTCTTCTTTATTGGAATACTTTTATTCTGTGAAGAAGAAGCAATATCAGGCTTTTTAGAGGATGATCCTCTTTTCTCAGTAGTAGTAACATTTACTTTCGGTTCTAGTCCTTTAGCTCTCATCATGATCTGGTAAGCCTATAGCTCATTGAGAAGCGTAGTCAAGTTATATTCTATTTTATTCATCAATGCATTTGTATAGAACTACAAGAAACTCTTCAGAAGAGATTCAAGAATAAAACCAACTTGACTATTCTCATTAACGACAAAACCATTTTACTTCTGCTACGTTGAAATGGACCATCATGTCTAGGACATGTTCTCTAACAGAGGCCCCTTCTTTCATATGGTAGTTGTAAACGTATTTGATATCATCATGCCTCAGGGAGAAGGACAGTTGTCCAAACATCCCACACAGAGATTCCATAATCTACCAGGCAGTACTTATGCTCTCATGTTTCTTAGCCAATACATCAGATATGCTGGCAAGAATATAGGCATGGGCTTTTTCGCTAGCCTTGATCCATTTGTCGTATGCATCCCAAACATTTCAGTTTGCATTTGAGCCAAGAACGAGAGGACACTTCTCTATTAAAACGAATTGTAGGTCATCTATCACCAGTATAGTATTTAGGTTTGTTTTCCACGTGGCATGATTATCCCCAGTAAGTTTATCAGATGCCAACAATTATACTAAAGAGCTCATTATTCTGAAAATATAAACAAATTTTATTAGAGAATTTCTTTTTAAACCCAATCAAGTTTTGGTAAACTAATAATGTACCCAAGATTATTTTTGCAACGATACTATAACAAGAGATTCTTGACTAAATACCATCCCCAGAATAACCTATATTCCGTTAGTTATTTTGCTACCATTTTTGGTCAAAAATTACTAACACTTTAGTAATTCTGTAAGTGTAACCCTCTGTTTTCAGACCTTAGAAGTTGGCCCTAATGATGCTACTGAATTGGAAATTCACAATTGAAAATTACCTTAGAAATCCTATCCATTTATGGAGTTTGAGTTGTTCTGAATCCTATGTTACAACCCTCCAATTGGATAGCCATCGTTAAAACGACTAGCGAGGTTGACTTAAAGACGACAAGCAGGCACAACATAAGAATCTCACAGTCCAAAAAAATAGAAGACACCATAGGATACGTTAACACATATCCTTCACCCACTTACTATGTACTATTTTCTTTATTCACTTTGATATTGACCCATACAAACACTTTCCAAATGGAGGTCACTCTCAGGGTGACACCAGGCATCATATGAATTTCATGGTGTGAACTTTCTAGGAATGTGAGAATTGAAATCAATATATCATATATTTGATTGTACATTTGAACAACTTCCCTTCATTCACCTTGATATTGACTTATGCAAACACTTTCGGAATGGAAGGAACTCCCAGGGTGACACGAAGCATCGCAAAAATCTCATGGTGTAAAATTCATAGGGCATGAGAATGAATCAAAATATCACTTTCGATTTTGCTAAGAATAACTTCCTCTATTCACCATAATTTTGATTCATGTACTCACTTTTCGAGTGGAGGTCACTCCTAGGGTGACATGAAGCTAAACATGGATCAAGATTGTAAACTCTTAGGGACGTGAGAGCTAAAAATGACATATCGTATATGTTATTAATCTCTCACTGAATTATTCTAAATTCCCAATGAAGTGTTCTAATAACATATCATATATGCTATTAAACTCCCACTGAAGTGTCCTAACATTTATTTGGGTATAACTTTGCTCAGGTTTGTTCCGACTAATTAAACAACCTAAGTCTAGATTTTTATCCAAGTATAACGTTTATATTTGGGTTTAACCTACGATGTCTAGGCGATAAACCAATTTTAAAACCTTACACTACTCACATATTGCTCATAAAACCAGTTAACAATGCTCAATTATTCGGCCATAATCCCCAAGTAAGAGGTGTTCCATAGACCATCAACTTAAATACCCCAGCCTTAGACAGGATTATATACCGGTTGAGTTTGTAACTATATTTTACAAGATGTCGACCTATTTTAACTATTAAAACAAGTGATTAATCTACGTGAGCATGCAACTTATCTTTTTTTTTTTATGGATTTTAAATGTCTAAACCAATTTTATAACAACTTACAAAATTTTAGACATGCAATCCATCATTACTATATATAACTCTTATAAAAGGAAACAACCAAAATCATCCACATTGCTAAGTTAGACTAGGTATTTATAACTCTTATAAATTTAACCTATGTGTCATGTTTCATGCAACATCCATTCATTACTATATATAACTCTTATATAAAAAGTAATGAACTAAGCATACATGCTTCCATACACCCTTATACTATAACATTTATAATATAAAGATGATGTATGAATATGCTTAATGCATGCACAAATATAACTCTTATATTATATGATGCATGAGACTACTCTTATGTAATTTAAAACTATATGGCATACTATATGACATATAATAAAAAAAATACATCTTATGTACATTCACCAAAATTAATGGATCAGGATGATTAGCCTAAAAAAACTGGAAATAAAAAACTATCTACTACATAAACCATCAAGTAAACCGATTAAAACAGGTGAATGAAGAAGGGATTGAGAATGAAATGTCCTCTAATGGTCAAGCAAGAGATACCACGAACTTATTCGAGGATTTAATGACTGAAGCACGTAATGAACTATACCCTGATTGTTCACAATTTTCGTCCTTGAACTTTTTAATAAAGTTGATGCATATCAAAGTTCTCAATGACTGGAGTAACAAATCGTTTGACATGTTGCTAGAATTTTTAAAAGTAGTGTTTCTAACCGACCCCGCTATACCTACTTCCTTTTATGAAGCTAAGCAAAAATTGCATGATTTAGGCCTAGGTTATGAGTCTATTCATGCAAATATGAATGTGTATTGTACCAGAAAGAATTTGCAGATTTACAACAATGCCTCGTTAGTGGTGAGTCTCGATACAAAGTTAATGATGATAAAGATAAAAGAAAATTCCACATATAGTACTGTGTCATTTTCCATTGATATCGAGATTAAAGCGATTGTTTGCATCAAAAGAAGGCGCTTCCGACATGAGATGGCATAAAGATAAGCGAATTGAAACTGAGGATGTGTTACGATATCTAACTGATGTAGAAGGTGGAAACATTTTGATCGTAAATTTCCTCATTTTGTTTTAGATCCCCGAAATGTTTGTTTGGGATTAACTTAAGATGGGTTCAATCCGTTTGGAAATATAAGTACTTTGTATAGTATGTGGTTTGTGGTGATAATCCTTTATAATTTTCCCCCTTGTAAATGCATGAAGGAAACAAATTTCTTCATGTCTTTGCTCATACCTGGTCAAAAATCTCCTAGAAAGAAAATTGATGTTTACGTGCAACCGTTGATTGAAGATTTGAAAGAATTATGGACTATTGCTGTGCGGACTTATGATTTTGTTACTCGTGAGTTTTTTCAACTATATGCGACCTTATTGTGGACTATTAATGACTTACCTGCGTACGGTGACTTATCTAGGTGGAGTACAAAAGGTTATCAAGTATGTCCCATATGCAAAGAAGATAATTCGTCCTTCGGGATAAGAGGGAAAATATCATTTATGGGACATCGATGTTATTTTCCAGAGAATCATAGTTGGCATCAAAGTAGGCAACATGATCGAAAAGTTGAACGTAGACCTCCTCCAATCATAATGAATGGAGAAGAGATCTTACAACAAATAAATATGTTGAACTTTCCTGCGCCCATCGAAGCAAGATAAAAAAAAAAAAACGAATTCTAAAGTGGACTACGAAAAGTAATTTTTTCCAACTTCCATATTTGTCTAGACTACTTTTGCGACATAAATTGGATGTAATGCATATTGAAAAACATGTACGGCAACTTAGTAGGCACATTGTTAAATATTGAAGGAAAAATATTCAATACGATTAAGGAAAAACTTCAGGTTAGTATTCATACACATCTTCGATTGATTGAAATACATCCTAACTTGTTTTAAATTTTTAATTCCTCATATAATAGCTTTCCACCCACTCAAAGGAAATGTGAGCATTCATGGAACACTGAGTTGGAAAAATACGTCCAAAAACATGGGAGAATTCCAATCGTGATCAATGAGGGGGAGAAAAAGTCGATTAGTCAACATTTGATACGATTAGTAATGTGATTGATGTCACCATCAGATCTACATTTCTAGTACGATATCATACTTTTACTGATGTTCCAAACAAATTTGTAGAATTGGCTAAAAGTCAATTGTTGAAAAGTTTATAAGTTTGTTCTTTTAGATTGTCAAGAACATTATAAATGCTAATTATTCCTTACTTCTTTTATAGCCTTATTTCATGCTTGATTTATCCCATCAACCACTTAATAATTTTATAGAACATCAAATGCAAAACTCGTTCAAAGAATTTAGAACAGATTTGCACTTACATTATAGAAAATGTAGCAACCCTTAGCAAGCAGTGCCAACCCGCCTAGTTGGCTTAAAAATAGATTAGAAGATTGCCATTTTTTGTGTGACCGCTTCGAGGGAAAAGATTTTCAGGTTAGAATAATTTAGGGCGTGCATCATTTACTTCATTTACTATTATAGAATATCTTTTTATTTTTTTGTTTGGTTCGAATGTAGAAAATTTCAGAGTTGAATAGGAAGAATAGAGAGAAATTACCGTTCGACCACATAGGCGAATCAAAGTCATTCCTGAAAATTCAATCTAAGCTGAAGCAAAAGCAAGGTCGAGAAGTAGGACGTGTTGACCTATTTAAAGAAACACACTCTAAAGGTGGCAAGTTCATGAATCAAGCAGCTGAGGATGCACATGTAACCAATTTTTTTTTTCATTTCTAGGTTCAGTTGCTCGTACTTACACATTTAATAAATATGTGCAGAATAAAATGTTAGAATTACAATGCAACCCTACTCCAGAAGGTTCTCAACCACTTAAAAAAGATGAAATCTATGAGATAATTTTGGGTAGACAACCCGGATTTATAAAAGGCCTAGGTTGCGGCCCTAAAATTAAGTCAAGAAGGGGTAGCAGCTCATCGAGTTCGTCATCTACTCAAGGAACGGAAAGTAGGAAGGTGAGGGAATTGAAATCCAATTTCAAATAGTCTCAATCGAGGATTAAGGAACTTGAAGACATTAAAAAACAAATGAGAGAGGATCATGTAAGAAAAATGGAAGAAATAAAAAAAAAATGATGAAGATATGATACGATCATAGAGAGGAGAGCCATCAAATTAGGTCTGATTACTTCATTGTCTAGTTGTCTATATGTTGCTATCCTACAGTTATGGTAGCAAACTAATTATGTCTTACTAGTAGCTTTATGGTAATGAATTGTTGGCTATCCTACAGTTATGGTAACCAGACAACTGAATTTTGATGTGTTTTTTTGTCGTTATTGTGTGTTTGTGGATGTTTGGTTATACTCGTTTTAGAATTGAACTTGAAGTTTTTTTTTGTGTGTTTTTGGATGTTTATGAGTATCAGGAATGTTGTGGGGGATGGGGTAGAGTTTGGTTATACTTGTTTTAGAGTTGAACTTGGAGTTTTTTTTATGTGTTTTTGGATGTTTATGAGCGTCAGGAATGTTGTGGGGGGTGGGCAAAGTTTGGTTATACTCGTTTTGGAGTTAAACATGGATTTTTTTTTTTTTTTTTGGATGTTTATGAGCATCAGGAATGTTGTGGGGAGTGGGTAGAGTTTGGTTATACTCGTTTTGGAGTTGAACTTAGAGTTTTTGTGTATTTATGGATGATTATGACGTTTTAATGTTTTGGGGGTGGGAAGAGTTTGGTTACACTCGTTTTCGAGTTGAACTTGGAGTTGTGTTTGGATGTTTATGAAGTTTGAATGTTGTGGGGGGTGGGTTGAGTTTGGTTATAATTGTTTCACAGGGAAAGTTGGAGTTTTTTTCTTGTGTTTGTAGATGTTTATGAAGTTTGAATGTTGTAGAGGATGGGTTAAGTTTAGTTATAATTGTTTTGGGGGGAAAATTGGAGCTTTTTGTGTGTTTGTCGATGTTTATGAAGTTTGAATGTTGTGGGGAGTGGGTTGAGATTGGTTATACTTGTTTTGGAATTGAACTTAGAGTTTTTTGTTTGTTTTTGGAAGTTTATGACATCTGAATGCTTTTGTTTTGTTGTAGGATGCTGTTTGAAGATGAGGTTGGAATGTTGTTGGAGATGTTGTGTTCCAGATGTTGTTTTAATGTTCTTTCTTTTATGTATTTATGAAGACATATTTCTTTTTAATTTATCTCGTAACTTTTCTCTATTTTAGATAATAAAGATTAGTATGAACTTTGTTTGTTTTATTTCTTATGTGAATATGTTTGAGTTGTTTAATAATGTTTTATATGTTATTCAGATTAAATAAAAAAAATTACAAATTACAAATTAATTTTTCTTTAAAAAATGACTTTTTATAAGTTACTAGCCATTGGGAGTTCAAATATCAAATTTAAATACCAAAATTGAACTCCCAACGATTACAAAATTGGTTCAAACTCTCGATGCCATATATGAGGCGTCTGGAGTTTCGTCTAACTCCTGACGAACTTCTCTCGATCGAACTTCTGATGACCCAGTACATCGTTGGGAGTGGATCTCCCAATGCGTTTTCTACCATTTCCCGACGATTTCATGCGTCTGGAAAGGTGTGATTTCTCATAGTGTATCTTTCTAAAGAAAAAAAAAATAAGGATATTCATATAATTTGTTTTAAAATTGGTTCTTTTTTAAATAAAGAAAACTTCAAACAAATTTATCAATATATTATCAGGAGTACTTCTTTAATTTTTAAAATTCAAGGGTATTTTTTACGCAAAGTACAAAGTTCAATGATATATATATATATTAAGCCTTTTCTTTAATCCAAGTTTTAATTTCATCATGTTAACCTTAAATCATGATTAACTGCAGCAATTGTTACATTCTTTTTTTCAACTTTCATCCCATGTTTTAAAAAATTAATAAAAAATTTAAAATAAATAAATTACAAAAAATATCTCTAAATTCATGATCTGCATCAAGAATATCCTTGATCCTTCAAAATTTTGAAAATACCCTTAAACTTTAAAAAAAAAAATTAAAAAATATCATTACGTTTAGTTATGGATGGAAATCGTGAGTGCTTTATTTTAAAAATACCCTCGTGATAAATTAGGAGGTATTTGGTTGGATGTAATCCCTGATTTTATTGGAAATTTTCACAAAATGACCCGAAACCCAAAAACTTTTCTACCAATGACCTATTCCTAAAAACTTTTCTACCACTGACCTTTTGCCCATGTGAAATTCCAAAATTACCCCCAGTTTTTAAAAAGCCTTCATACCGTTTGGTGAACGCGCGTCTCTACGAATACTTTACAACGATAAGATCTCCCTCCATTTCATTCATTTCCTGATCGTCGATAGAATACTAACCGATTGGATAGAGAATACTAAGCAAGCGTTTAGAGAATATTAAGCGAGCGTTTAGATATTACTAAGCGATCAGATAGAGATTACTAAGCGATTAGATAGAGATTACTAAGCGATCGTATAGAGAATACTAAGCAATCGTTTAGCTAACTGTTACGCGATCGTTTAGTTTTTGTTTTGCGATCGTTTAGATTTTGTTATGCGATCATTTGGCTAATATTACACGATCGTTTAGATATCTGTTTATGCGATCGTTTGGTTTTTGTTATGCAATCGTTTAGTTTTTGTTACGCCATCGTTTAGATATCTGTTATGCAATCGTTTAGTTTTTTTTATGCCATCGTTTATTTTTATTATACGATCGTTTAGGTTTTGTTATGCGATCATTTAGATTTTGTTATGCGATCGTTTAGTTTTTGTTATGCGATCGTTTAGATAAATTTGTGCTAAATTTGTAGAATATAATAATTGGTGTTGTATATTTAACTAAGCGACCGTTTAGATAAATTTGTTCTAAATTTGTAGAGTATAATTGGTGTTGTACATTTAAATAAGCAAATAAATAGCTAAGCAATCGCCCAAGAAAATTTCATATTGTTTAGTCTATATGGGCCAGTGCCAGATGTTGTCAATATTTGTCTGCACATTTTCTTGTTATGTCCTTTCTGATCACATCGTGTACACCTATGTATTTGTCATGGCTCCTCTCCAATTGAAGGTATCCTGACGGTTTAACATCAACCTACACTTGTACTTTTTGTGGTGGTAGAATTGGTTTAAAATCTCTAAGATATGGTCTTTAAACCCATTCTTGTATGTGTCCGACTGGGAAGATTGGTTCGGTGTAAGCAGCAAGCACACACTCAACTATAAACCATTTTGCACATAATGTTTGAACATTAATGTTTCTCAGGGTCGCTGCAGATATTGCATGGGAGCACAAGATCTCAAGGCAATTAAACCCCATACACGTACATGTCCGTGAACGAAGAACAATCAACCCCTCTAAATATCCATCGTCCACATTAATTATATGCATATCCACGGAGAAACACGATATGTTCTAGACATCAATTCCGATTCCTTAAGAATACTCATTACGTAATCAGTTACAATGTTTGTGCATGTCATTGCATGTGTACATCGGATATAGAACCACCCTTGTAGCCACTTGCGAATATGCTCTAATAGCTTTGTGATTGGTAGTTCTCGTGCATTTTTCAACACTCAATTGAGGCATTCTACTATATTTGTTGTCATCTTGTCATACCTACAATAGACTTGATAAACTTTTGCCCACTGTTGTAATCCAACCTTTTCAAGATAAGCTGTCACACTAGGATATTAATGGAGCTTAGCCTAATACATCTAAAAGTCAGACATTCTATAAGCTTTCACCGCTAGGTAGAAGTGTGGGATTATGTCCTTATTCTTAAATTTGTTTACAAAATTATTCTGAATATGGTATATAAATAGGGCATAAAATGCATCAGGGAATGTTAAGTACATCTGGGTTCACTATTCTGACCAAACCATTCACTTCGGTCATCCCCTAAGTTATATGGCTCAATATGATCATCAAGTGAAGACATGGTATGAATATTACGTGTCGAAATGGTTGCAAACTGATAACTGGCATAAATGTCAGTTATTATAAGCCTTTTATTTAGAATTATGAGAGCTAACAAGGTAGAAAATGCGGTGATAATACTTAGAATTTGTGAAAAATTGAGTTTTGCATTAATCAGCACCTAAATCCTCACTAACCCCAATATTATGCGTTATTCCGTGCCAAAGTGTATTTTTTTCTTTTTTTTTTGTAGCTGTCGCAGGTATACGCATGCGCTGGAAATAAGTAATCGCAAAATCAAACGCATGAGCTGAAGCCAAGCGACCGCAAAGACAATCGCATTCGGTGAAGTCGAGCTATCACATAGAAAATGCATGCGGTGATTGCATACGTCCATCACATGAATGTTGCAGTAATCAACCGAATGCGTACACCACTTGAAGATTGCGGTGATCAATTGCATGCGTTCATCACATGGAGATTGCGGCCATGGAGTGATGACCATAAATAGAAGGGTGATTGCAAGATGGGTGGAATGCACTGATACTTCAGTTGAATCAAGCTCAAACGCATACCTTAGGAGTATCAATAAGATAAAATAATGTTGACATTGCCCATACAACGACAAAGGCAGCAGGGAGACATAACGCAATCATGATTGCTGTCAATGTTTAAATTTTATAAATAGCCCTTTGGATCTTCATTTCAAGACATCTGAGATTCTGCTTTAAGGCGGATGCTTGCGGTCATAGATGAGAGCATGAGTGAGATTTTCTTTGAGGATTCTTCACCTCCACGACCCATTCCGAGTGACGACTAGAGCTTTCACTGAAGTTAGAGCTCGAGAGAAACGTCTCCACCATCCATCCATGGCAGCACCAGTAGCCTTGACGTATAGCCTTACATTTCCTTTCTGATCTCTGTATTGTATTTCATTTTGGGCTTAAGATACTTATATTTTTTAATCAATACATTTCTAAATTTTTTTCAACGCCATCTTCTTCATCTTCTTTATCTTTATCATCGTTTACATTCATCGTTTATTTATCAAAGGCGATCGCATACTCCATTGTGTAGCCTAGAGATAGGACACATGTAGCAACCCACTGAGAAGTGTGCGTTGTGCGAGTATAGTGAGTTAATCTTCTTTGCTTGGTGAGAGGTTGTAGAAACGCTTGTCTATGGGCTATTGCAATGCTTGTCTATAAGTTAATTGGCCGCATCTAACTGTCTGAGAAGGTAGGAGGTGGAACGCACTAAAGCAAAGTATGCATTATTCCTAGAGATAGACACAGTCTTATGCTCGACACAACCATGCACTATAGAGATATAGTCATGCGGCTGACTATCGAGAGGTGTGCGATGCGTTAGTATGACGAGCTGGGATTATTCGAGGATTTAAGATAAATAAACATTACTATGCGTTAATAGTTGTTGCATATCTACCAATTCTCATCGCAAGTCTTCCATTGCTCAATCTGTTTTGTTAGGAGTAGGAGTAATGTGTAATCCATTAACTTCTTCTCTTCTACTTTTATTCATCGCCTCAAACGCATTGCTTCACAAACGTCATTGAGTTACAAGTCCCTGTGTTCGACCTCGGATCACTCGAGAAACTTGCGTTCGCATTATACTTGGCGTGAGCGCAAGAAAATTTGTGACGGGAACACATGGTCATTGCATACTAGATGAACGCGTACTTTCCATTCCAATGCATGACCTCCGACGCATGGGTACAAACGCATAGCATAAGACATGCATCGCATATTGCGTTCATTAATTTTCGTCCACATAAACCCACAATTTTGACTGTTTGAAATGGGTTGATCGATTGGATTGCAATGCTAGTACATATTGTCCGTATGTACTCCAAGACTTTCGCAAGGTGTAACTAATACAAATAACGGCATCCTGGATGCATCACTACCTTCTAAAAAGAAGCTAAGATCTTCATTGTCGACTATGTCAATTGGGAGAGCTGGGACCAATAGATTGTAGCAACATTCGATGTGTATATAAAAACGTATCTGAATCGATATTCAGTCGTTAGTGCATTATACTCACTAATTCACTGACTATTATATCATTTCTAACTTTTAGATCTTTCATATGACCACCAACATTATTTCTTCCGGACTCATTCCAATCCCCAAAAAATCGTACAAAGATGGGAAGTAGCGTCATTGATCTACAATGGGATGAACAAATCATTAATAAGTGAATGATCGTTTATACATTACTATGAGATCATTTATAAATTTTTACACGATCATTTATAATGTTGGAACCTTGAATTTTGTTGTTAGCACTTCGAACAACCAAGTACGGGGGTCTCGCTTATTTATTTGTAGTTATTTATGATTATGACCCTAGGGTTTAGAGTAGTGCACTATATTAACTCTCTAACCCTAGAGGCACCGTTTGATGTAATTTTCTGAAAACATTCTCCCTAATAATACTGTTTGCCCTCTACCCGTGGATGTAGCTAACACATCGTTAGTGAACCACATATATTTGTGTGTCGATCTTCTCTATCTCTACGTTCATTTTTGTATTCTTTAATTGTCGATTTCGTAACATATAATTTACTATATGATTATTGATAAATTACTACACGATCGTTTATAATTTACTAAACGATCGTGTATAAATTACTACACGATCGTTTATAATTTACTATACAATCGTGTAATAATTTATACACAATCGTTTCTAATTTACTATACGATCGTGTAGTAATTTATACACAATCATCTAGTAATTTATGAATGATCATTTATATTGTAATGAACGATTGTGTGTATATTATTATACGATCGTTTATAATTTACTAAAAAATCGTGTATAAATTACTACACGATCGTTTATAATTTATTATACAATCGTATTGTAATTTATGAACGATCACCTATATTGTAACGAATGATCATCTAGTAATTTATGAATGATTGTTTATATTGTAATTAACAATTCTATATATATCATGTGAACCTCGAATCCTAATTTCTCTACTTGAGTATATTCCCTATTGAGATCAGTGTGATGAGTAGGTTAATGTGGAAACTAGTGTAATGGTAGAGAAAAGAATGAAAATTAGAAGAAAAGAGGAAATTTGGAAGGTTGACTTTTGGGGAAAATTTGGAAAAAAATTGGCTAAGTATATAAATTGGAGATGAAGGAAGAAAAATGGAGATGATGCATTGGAAGAAAAATGGAGATGATGCATTGGAAGGCAAACGAGTAGGGGAGGCATGCATGGAAAGCCAACCCCTGTGTCGAGCAGCCTCAGCCAGCGCTCATGCAATGCGTCGAGCAGCCTCGGGCAGCACCCATGCAATGCGTCGAGTAGCCTCGGCCAGCGCCCACGCCATGTGTCGAGTAGTCTCGGCCAGACGTCCTGCCAATACGTCAAGCAGACACGCTCGTGCATTGAGTGCACTGCTAAGCGGCCACGCCCATGCGTTGAGCGCACTGCTGAGCAGCCACACTCATGCGCTGAGAGCCATACCGAGCAGCCATGGCGTGCGTCTAGGTGCCCTGCCATGCAGCCAAGCGTGCAACCCATGCCATGCACCCATGCGCCTAAGCACCCAGCCAAGCATCAAGGCGCCGCGTGCAGCCCATGCGGCCAGCCCATGTAGCGCGCCTATGCATTGGTGACCAGCACCATGTGGTTGGGGATGGCATGCGGTTGAAGGAAGAAAAATGGAGATGATGCATTAGAAGGCACACGAGTAGGGGAGGCATGCATGGAAAGGCAACCCATGCGTCGAGCAGCCTCGGCCAGCGCCCATGCAATGCATCGAGCAGCCTCGAGCAGCACCCATGCAATGCATCGAGTAGCCTCGGCTAGCGCCTACGCCATGCGTCGAGCAGTCTCGGCTAGACGTCCTGCCAATGCGTCAAGTAGACACGCCCGTGCATTGAGTGCACTGCTAAGCGGCAACACCCATGCGTTGAGCGCACTGTCGAGCGGCCACGCTCATGCGCTGAGAGCCATACCGAGCAGCCATGGCATGCGTCGAGGTGCCTTGCCATGCAGCCAAGCGTGCAACCCATGCCATGCACCCATGCGCCTAAGCACCCGGCCAAGCATCAAGGCACCGCACGCAGCCCATGCAGCCAAGCATGCCCATGCATCGAGCGGCCAACCCATGTAGCGCGCCTATGCGTTGGTAACCAGCACCATGTGCCCATGCCAAGAAAACCGTGCGAGTAAGCCATGCATCAATGATGGGCGGTCACCCTATGTGTTGGTGTTGGTTAACTCCTTGCGATGGCTAAGTTGAATTGTAATAATAGTCAATTGGCTTGCTATATGTTGAGTAAAGGCTATGCGTTGTTTATGGACTAGGAGTTAAGCATCCAAGAGTTGGACGCATACAAGGGTGAGGTCACATAGAAAACGTCATCAAAACCAAATGTCTTCTTGGGAGGAAAACCTTAAGCCTTAAGCATTTGAGGTGGTGGCATCAGATTAGAGGCTCATGCATTGGCAATATGGGAGTAAGACACTTAGCTTGCGATGATCACAACATTGCGTTGATGAGGTGAGAAGGAGACACTTGACCATGCAACCAAGTAGGTGGTGTCAACTCCAGAGAAGGTTTAGACGCCTATAAATAGAGCCATGAGACTTCATTTTTAAATCACAATTCAGAAATACCGTAAAAAGAGTGGGAGAGTGGAGCAAACCTCGCATTGGAGCCAAATCCATGCGTTAGTCATAGAGGACGCATTCAATAGTGAGGTCTAAAGAGGATGCATTAACTTGGGATGAGGAGTTCTCGCAATTTAATCATGCGTTTGGAGTGATTCTAAAGCCACCTGAAAGCTCTGAAAGTCTAGTTTTCAGGGTAGAGTTGTCGAAAGAAAAGCTCGAATGGATCGGACTGGAAACTGAGAAGAAGACAGAAGGGTCTGGCTGTCGAATCAGTTTGGGTCAGTCTTGAAGATTCTGTGATTCCGGCCAACCCACCTGGAGTTTTGAGCTTAAAAAAGAACTTCAAAAATATCCTTATAATTAGTATATGAATACAAATAGTTAATATTCATCTAAAAAAATATTCTTGAACATTCAAAAATTTCATTAATACTTTTCGTCTTACTAAAGAAAAAGGATTTTAAAACACTCCTACCATTAGTATAATGATCAATTTGTTTAAAGCTTTCTTGAGTTAAAAAAGAACCTATTTTAAAACTATTTTATAGATATCCTCTATTTCCATATAGATACTCTCACGTTTCTCTCATTTTTCCAATTCTTACACTAATTTTTTCACAAAAAAATATAAACCAAAACATCAAGTTAAAAAGGATAAAATCTCACAAAATTCTAAAATTGAAATCTCCACTTAAAATTTCCAAAACAGTAAATAGCCAATTACATATTTGGCTATTAACACAAACTCAACTGCTAAAATACAACCTTGTTATTGTTGGATTTTATATCCTAAAACTCGTAGTTTGTAAATTAATAAACATATTCTTTTTGTTTTTCGATAAAGTTGTTATTGAAATTGTAATCTTGAATCCAATAAACTAAGGTCCTGGGGCTACTTAATGTAGTTTGAACTTTATGTAGTGACATAAATGTGGATCAAGTTCAAATATATAGTCAAAATGGTCTATAGTATATGAATAAGGTTGGGCGCCTTATTCTGGGGACACTATGGATGCGGCCCACTTAGTAGTTAGTACAAACGATGTGATCCTGAATCGTTCATATAGAGATATGTGAGTGGGGGCATCCTATGTAAAGAGTTTACATAAGACTGAACCATGAAATAGTCACTTTTTACATTCTAAATACCGTTTTATTAATAGACTATTTCGTTAATTGATGACCTAGGTAACTTAATCTTAATCATGAGCTAATTATGAACTTCTATTCACTTGGAATTATCCTTAGATCTGCATACATGAGGGCAACTCAATATCACTGGCCCAATAAGCCTCCCATTTAAGGGGTAAGATATGGTGGATAGCTGGGAACATAGAGTGCAAGAGGGAATTCACTCCTACCCGTTATAGGGATAGTAGATAGGTTGTTCCCTTTAGTACTAAATCCAGGTTTTGAACAAGGGGCCCCACCCTCTCCTTGGCCCGAGAGGGATTCGGTTTATAGGTTGGACCTTAAATCAATTGTTCATTAGAAAATCAGTGGAACTTAAGATGTAGTCTCGGGGGTAAAACAGTTTTTATGACCTAGTCAAGATTACGAACAACCTGTGAAGGATTAGCTTATGAATCATGGTTATATCAAATGGACACAAATATATCTATAGTGAGGGGAGTGCAACTACGGGACTATAGTGGAATGACCCGTTAGTTAACGAATGTTGATTAGCTCCGTTTAAAGAGTTTAGCTAGCTAATCTCGGATCGTTGGAGTCCATGATCTATAGGTCCATTAGGTTCCCCTACTAGCTCATATGGAATAAACTTAGAATAGTATGATAGAATAATTTGAATTGTTTGAATTAGGTAAAGAGAGAGAAACTGACAAGTATATGTGATATAGTGATCGGGTTTTCAGTTTAGAGATACAACTTTAATATTTAAATGTGATTTAAATATCAAGAATATGAATACGTTCATATTCAGAAGCTCGAAAATAATGGAAATGGTCAAAGATGTAAAAAGTCAAAGAGTTGACTTTTGACTTTGAAAAGTCAAACTTTGACCGACCTTATATTCAAATGTGATTTGAATTTCAAGAAAATGAATGCGGATTCATGCTCGGGAGATCAAAATTAGTCAACACAGAAAAAATTATAAAAAGTCAAAATGTTGACTTTTTGATCAAAGTTTGACTTTGACCAAATGACTATTTTGCCCTTTGACTAAAGTTAGTGGGAAAATCCAAACTTTTGTTGGATAATTCCACTAACAAAATAGTGGGCTAGGTGTTAGCTTATAGTGTAGACATTAAGCCCACTAAGATAGTGGATTATAGGTGTTGGGTTTTTATGGATTTGGTTCATGCAATTATTGCATAGCTTTTTTCTATAAATTGGGCTTTTCAATTTAGTTAAAAAGATTTTATCAATTTTGTCAAACTGTTTTTTTAAAATTGGCCTGAAAAAAGGAAAACCCAAAAACCTACCCAAAGTCCATTTCTTATTTTCCATCTCTTTTCTCTCTCTCGATTTTCTTCATCCACTAGGTCCCACAACCCGGTTCTGAGTCCAAAGGATAGTAGGTCAACTCTAGTAGTGGTCCATTCGTATTTGGGTCGAGATTCAGCGAGGAAAAGTATTGTTCGGGAGCTACAAATGTTGTATCCCATCCCTTTTAATTCACTATTTTTTTCGTTCAAGTGCATGCTATTTTCCTTTAAATTAGAAGCAATTAGAGTGTAATTAGATCCTAATTCCGCTACGTATGTCTCATGTTCCATCAGTTATAACATTTAAGTCTTAGGATTTTCGTGGTGCTTCTATTATTTTCTTTGTTTTTATTATAATCTATATACCTTAACTCAAAAGGGTATTTTTTACGAGATAAATAAAGGTCAAGAAGTTAGCAAGAAGAAAAGTAAGATGGGAGAAAAAATATAAAAAATAGAGGAGTGTTAGGTCATAAATTGAAGTAGGGGAGAGAGGAAATGGATGAGGGAGGTGATATGGTACATGTAGATAAACTATAAGAGAATTTTAATTCTTTTTTCTTTGTTTAATTAAGGATACTAATGCATCATTTGACTGTTTAAAGGTATTTTTATAACAAGGTATTAATAGTTTCTATTGATATATTAACCATAAAGGTATTTTTGAACTTTTTTTTAACAAGTATATTTTGAAATTTTTGAAAGTTCAAAGATGTTTTTTAAACAAAAACGAGACATAAAGTTTCCATAAAAAATGAATAGATTTTTTTTAAAAGTCTAAAGATATTATTAAAAAAAATTTTAATTTAATTATATTTTTTACTCAAAATACAAATAGAAAAAAAAAAACAAAACAAAAATGAACATAGTTGAAATGAGAACTTCAAAGTCACCCACATATTGGCAGACAAAAACATGAAGTACAATAAAAATGTCCCGAGTTCAACAAAATCAAAGATGTCACAAATCAAGGCACTAGATTGGCCATTGAATAAAATCTTCTAAAGCTCACAATTTCCAAGAAAAAAAATTGCATTTGCATGCAGTATTATATTTATTAATTTTTTGAAATAAAAAGAAAAATAAACTCGAGTGCATGCCATATTGGTTTGATGAAAAGTAATTTAAATTTAAAAGTATATACATTTTTTTAAAAAATATATTTCATTTTTTTTCCTTTTTACTTTTGTGTCAGGGAACTTTCTTAATGATGTAATATTCATATAAGTTTTTTGTTGTCTGCATATTTTCAACCCATAATTTTATGCACATCTTGGCCCACATATATATACAAGAGTAGACATCAGGAACACGTGCCTCCTTGAATTATCGATTTTTTTTTAAATATAAATTTTAAAGTGATAGTTAATAACATTAATTGTAAAATGTCTTTTTGATAACAAGTGTTCATAGTGGTTCATTGGTCGAGGTGCCTATTTATCCCACCTTATGCATTTTTGAAGTTTTTTCTTGTGTGATTTTAATTTTAGGTGACTGGTGCATTGGGTAATTTGGGTTCTAAACCCTAAATAAAAATAGGAACTTCGTAGCTTAGGTTCCTACACCCTAAATAAAAATAGAAACTTTAAAATTAAAATATAAAGTAGATTTTAGCCTTTTAAATTGCAATGGCAAATCAGTCTCTATAGTTCTAAGAAAAACTAAAAAATTAGTGCAGTTTCTTTATCTTTGGTAGAAGTATTTTCTTCAAAATTTACGGAGGTTTTTAATCTCAATTCTCAATAACCTTCTTTTTAATAGGTAATGTTTATCTTCTTAGAATTTTTAGTTCTTATACTTTTAAATCCATACAATAGTTCTTAATATTTTTTGTAGGAATACTTTCTTAGAATTAGCTTTAAGTCAATATGGAGAGATATTTTTATTGTATTAATTAATTGTTTGCACATAATTTTTATATTCACATTACACTCCATGTTACTTTTACATTCACATTATTTGTATAGGTTTTTAAAATTAATTTTAGAATTCAAGTTAGAGAATTTTTTGTTATCAAATATCACTCATTTGAATTTTTTTTTTTTCTTTTTAGATTTGTATATATACAGTGTCCCTTATATAAAATTCTTAGCTACTCTACTGTATATATTTTGTGTTGGAGTGCAAAGAAAATCCACAACACATGAACTACTACTAAAATATAGGGGTCTTCAATTATAACCCATTTTTCAAGTTGTAAACAACACATCCGACCCTTATACATATGTAATGGTAATTAAAATTGATAGCATTTCTTCGTGAGTTGTTAAATTTTACTATATCTGCATTTTTTTTTTTTTTTTGCATTAGCTTATATTTAATTTTTCAATAATTTGGTCTGATTGTTAATATGGCAATAGATATTATTGTTTAAATTAATATCTTTTAAGTAAAAATAGTGGTAAAAATGGGTTGTTTTTATCAAATGTTTTAATTCATTCTTTTAACTATAGGCTGATTTTTTTTTAATCCAAATAGTGTAAATTCTAAAACCAATATAATATATATATATATATCGTTTTCATTCATTGTATCTAGATTTTTAATTTTAAAATTTAAAATGTAAAATTATATTAAATAAAGATAAAAAAATATTTAGAAATATTATATGTTATGTTATAAACTCAATTAATCTTTTTTAAAAACATGTATTGTGTAATATGTAATGTACTATAAATTATATAGTATTACAAAATAATAATTATATATATTTTTTTAACATAAATCATATTCACAGATAAATTAATAATAATATATTGTCAACTAAATATGAGTGGGTAATCACCAAGTTTTATGATTTATAAATATTGATTAAATTATAATCTAGTTTTTAAATCTGATACCAAACATATATTAGAAAACACGAAATATAACTCTGTTTTCATTGAATCTCTTATTTTCAAATTTATGTTTCCAATTCTCTACCAAACAAACCCTTAAGTATTTGATCTTTTCCTATAATTTGTTGCTGAACTTTATTTTTACTTAAGATTTATAGATAAATACATCTTACATTTATTTTTTTTACTGAAACAATAAATCATTTTATGTAATTAAACTTTTTATTAGAAACTAAGTACACAACACCCATCAGACAAAAAGAACTACCACCCCTTAAAGACAAAAAAGACATTTTTTGTATAGAAATTAATTTATAGAATATCCAAATATTGTCACCTTTAAAATGATAAATGAAATTGTTCACACGAGATTTATTAAAAAATTTAATTCGTGGAATTCGAACTTTGTATTTATATTAATTTCATTATAGTGAATACAATCTCTAATATGTAATACTTTCATGCTTTCTCTTGAAAAAGTAAACTCTAATGTTAAGCTTGTTGATCTTCTTAGATGATTGGCCTTTGGACTTGATGATCTTCTTGGAGGATCGACTTTTGAACTTGTTGATCTTCTTGAAGGTTTGACCTTTAGGCTTATTAATCTTCTTGAAGGATCCATCTTTGGGTTTGTTGATCTTCTTGGAAGATCGACCTTTAGTCTTACTGATGTTTTTTCTAGTTGGAATCAGCCTCTAGCTTCTTTATCATTTTGAATTAACCTTTAGAGCTTCAATCTTGTAGTCTTTAAGCTTGAGAGCTTCACACTTTGGAGTTGGAGAATTTTGGGAGCTTCAAACTTTAGAACTTGAGAACTTGGGAGCTTAAGACTTAGGTGCGTGAGAACTTAGGAGCTTAAGACTTTGGAGCTTGAGAAGTTGGGAGCATCAGTCTTTTTGGAAGCTTCAATCTTTGGAGCTTGAGAACTTGGTAGCTTCAGTCTTTAGAGCTTGAAAGCTTGGGAACCTCAATCTTCAATTCTTCCGAACTTCAATGTTTAGAGCTTCTAATCTTTAGAGCCTCTTATCTTAAGAGATTTCAATCTCCCCCATAAAATGAAGGGTAAGGCTTCTATTTATAGTGGTTCTTCATGGGCCTTACATGGGATTTGGCTCAATTTGGACCCAAAAATTGTGCTTGGACCCAAATTTATGAGCTCGATTTGGGTTGCGCCCAACGATTTTAATTACACGACCTGACCCAATTTATATTTTCTACAATAAAGTTGGTTTTTTGTTGTAATACATGATAACTTATGATTTGTCAAAATTTCCTATTCAACAAATGTCTCTTTTTGAGATTTATACAAATTTATATGGTAGGTGAATCTCAAAAAAAATAATTTGAAATCAAAAGTATATTTTTGACTTCTTTTGATGCATCGTCTTGATCACAATATGAGAGTTTAGCCCAAAATTTTGATTTGAATTTTGTTTGATTGACATATTTTACCCAAGTAAAATAAAGATGAATTTTAATTTTTGACTTTCTTATTTGGGGAGTAAGCTTTTATTTGAACTAAAGTAGAGTATTTATGCTCCACTTTAATTATAAATTGAATTTTGAGTAGTATCCCAATTTCTAACATTTTTTTTAGTTTGGAATATACTCAATTCTTCATGCGAATTTGAAATATAATCTTGACATCGCCTTTCTCTTTGCTTCAATTTTGATTTGGAGTAGAATTTTGACTTCATCTTTCTCTTTACTTCAACCTTGATTTGATGAAACCTGGAGTGCGTCCATATTTTGATTTGAGATAGTACTTATATTATGCAAACGTTTTAACATTGGAAAATTTTTGTTGGTACCCGAATGGTATTTTTGTTTCGTTCCAACTTGGATTTGACATGAACTTTGGAATTTTCCAAATTTTGTCATAAGAAGATTTGATTTGACTATAATTTGAATTCAAATTCAATAATTTGGTTCGCTCCTAAAATTGAAATATACTCAATTTTTTATCTAAAATTTTGATTTAATTTAAAATTTGCAAAAACTTGACAATCTCAAGTAAAATTTAGGTATTTATATCGATTATTGTTTGCTATATCTTTTAGCTTGATCAATATGGGATTTCAACCAATATTTTG
This sequence comes from Benincasa hispida, assembly GCF_027475165.1. Taxonomy (NCBI): domain Eukaryota; kingdom Viridiplantae; phylum Streptophyta; class Magnoliopsida; order Cucurbitales; family Cucurbitaceae; genus Benincasa; species Benincasa hispida. Next base: position 68,112,327 of record NC_143479.1, on the reverse strand, counting down.
TTCAACCTAAATAATCGAAAGAATTTTAAATTTAGTTGAATTTAAGATAAATCTTCCCATAATTGTGATTTCCTTTATATATATATAAATATATGAATTTGAGATAAATCTTCCCACAATTGTGATTTCCTTTATTTATATATATATATATATATATTCTTTAAATAGAATCACTTCCTCATCTATAAATAGATGCAAGTCTTCAAGGAGATTATATACAACGGAAAAGCTTCTAATTTGATGGATTTGTATGGTTGAAGAGTTTCAGTGAAATCAATTTGAAGAAATTGATGGAAGCACCTAAACTTTTATGAAAACTTTTCTTTATTTTAATTTTTATTTTCACTGAAAAATTTTCTTCTATTATCCTCATTAATTGTTTTTTTTTTCTATTTTTTGATGCTTTTATGTCATAAAAGCTCTCCAATTAGATAAGGCAAGCTAATTCAATGGATGAAATCAACGAACATTAAAAACATCTCTTTGTTTTTAAGCATAGACCTCTTTTCTTGTTTTCCATCGTTGCGACGAGTGGGCATTAGCGGCGGCTTGCCATTGGAATATCTGGTCCACATTGATTTTTTTTCACTTCTCTTTTCTTTTCTTCACTTTTTCTGTTTGGACTTTTCTTTTCACATTTTTTTTTAAATTCTCTCTCTTTCTTTTTTTTTTTGAAGATTTTTTTGTTGCATTTTTTTTTCACACCTTTTTTTTTAGTAATTTTGTTTTTCAAATTATTTTTCTTTACAAGAGCTTGTAACTTGTTCCCAATTTCATAGATGAACTAAAGCTCCACCAATATTTTTTGGAGATGAAGCATAGCGAAACTACACCAATATTTTTTGGAGATGAAGCGAAGTGAAGCTGCACCAATATTTTTGGAGATGAAGCGAAGCGGAGCTGAACCAATATTTTTGGAGATGAAGCAAAGTCGTACCAATGCTTTGACCTTAGAGAGGTCCGAATGATTTGCTGATTGCACCAATATTTTATTTCGACCTTAGAGAGGTCTGAATGATCTTGACCTTAGAGAGGTCTGAATGATCTTGACCTTAGAGAGGTATGGATCTATGCTAACCTTAGAGAGGTTTGTATGATCTTGACCTTAGAGAGGTCTGGATCTATGCTGACCTTTGAGGGGTCTGGATCTATGCTGACCTTAGAGGGGTCTAGATCTATGCTGATGCCGAGAGATCTGGATCTATGCTAACGCCGAGAGATCTGGATCTATGCTAATGCTGAGAGATCTGGATCTATGCTGACCTTAGAGAGGTCATAATAATCTTGACCTTAGAGAGGTTTGGATCCTGTGCTGGCCTTAGAAAGATCTGGATCTTGTGCTGACCTTAAAACGGTCTGGATCTTTGTGCTGATCTTAGAGAGGTCTAAATCTTATTCTAATCTTATAGAGGTCTAGATCCTGTGTTGACCTTAAAAAGATCTAAATCCTATGTTGACCCTAGTTAGGTCCAAATCATATTCTAATATTTGGTTGCTGCCTAAGGATGGTGACATTATAAGGTCAACACCTTGGACAAATGTTTCTATTAGTGTTCTCCATCTACATGGGCTCAGAATATTTTCAAACCTTATGAAGTTCACCATTTTTCTTAAGCCTTTCATGCTTTTGTTTCTTTTAGATTGTGCAGCCGAGACTTACTTCTCTACGCTGATATTTTTTGTAAAAGTTCACCTTATCGGAAAGGGGCATTTTAATTTTTCGCCTTGACTTTTCAACTTTTGCACCAAATATGGCTTTTCACCTCCTGCATCAGACATGAATTTGTGGCTCTTGCATTAGACATGGCTTTGTCTCTCCTACATCGTACTTGGCTTTGCGTCTTCTGCTTCAGACTTGGCTTTGTGCCTTTCACATCAGACTTGGCTTTGTGCCTCCCACATCATACTTTTCTATGCGCCTTCCACATCAAACCTGGCTTTGTGCTTTTCATTTCAGACCTAACATCGTGACCTGAGCATCTAACCTAACATCATGACCTGAGCATCTGACCTGACATCGTGAAACCTTCGATCTTAAGTATGATGCAGTATTCGCGAATCCTTTGCATTTAAACTTGAAGAAGCCTCGACATATCCTCCGAACTTGAGCTTGATGAAGCATCAACGAACGCTTCGAACATAAGCTTAATGAAGCATCACCGAATTCTTCGCCATTGAGCTTGACGAAATATCGATGAATCCTTTGTACTTGGTTTTGAAGATGCATCATTAAAGCCTCCACACTTGAGTTTTGAAGATATATCATCGTCGAAGCCTCCAAACTTGAATTTGAAGATGTATTGAATGTTGAAGATGAAATGTCGAATTTTAGGCGAGCAATGCCTTGAACTTGAAGTAGACGACATCAAACATTTGAAGCTTCTTTATTTAAGAGAGCAAAGAGAAGATTGAATATATATTTTTTTTAACGAAGATACTTTTCTATGCCTCCAACTTGTATAGTCTCGTGCAATGTAGAATGTTTTTTTTTTCCAATTTCTTGTATTGCCTCCTTACTAGGGATATCTTAAATTTGTTGCTCTGCTCCCAATAAAAATGAAAATATTTAGTTTGAAGTTTCACTTTTCATCGAGGATGAATAATATCAATTTTGTAATGCCACATAGGTTGTCATGGACCCCTATTTTCTTGGGATAATATTTTATTGATTGAACTTAAATTTCTTTAGGTTGCTTACGTACCCTTAAAGTAAGGGATCAAGTCATAATGCAGTTCTTTTTTTTTTTTTTGTCATTCACATTTTAGGCTATTGTGATAAGGAGCTATTACATTTGTATTTCAGAAGCTTTTACTTTTATCATGGCTTTGATTCTCTTCTTCATTTGTAGGATTCGTCAATATGATGAGTTTTGGCTTCATCGTTAAGGAACCTTCTGTACTTATGGCAACAAACAATTTCCTCTTCATGCGTGAAGGGACAAGACTGTGAATTTTTTCGTCATTATTTGGTTCACGAAATGGTTTTATCTTCAAGGTTCTCATCTTTGTTTCACTTTGTTCACTTATCACTTTGAGATGATCAAAAGAAAATGGCGAAGTTCGATCTCTCTTTGATGTAGAGACACTTATCCTTTTGAAAGCTGAAGTTTAAGTGGAAGTAGATGTTAAACATTGATTTTCTTCTTTTCTCATTGCCATACCCAATCTTTGTAAGATTGAAGACCGAGTAGTTGTAGGCTTAATTGAAGGAACTAAATCTAGAGAACCAGTGAGCGGAAGCGGGTCGTTCCAAACTCCATTGTAAAAGAACATAAACATTTACAATCATTCAGAAAGAGTTATGCATAAAGATAAATTACAGCATGCTTCTTAAAGAACAAACAAGGGATCGAGTAAACATTACCTTTGAAGAAACCTTTCTTCATGTATTTCCCTCGATTGTTCAGCAACGCGTCCAACAACACAAACACAACAAGTAATTCAACAAACAACACGAACTGGAAGATCCTCGATCACCAACGAGTAAAACTCGATCCTCGATCCTTGAACAGAACTGGACACCACCACTCGATTACCTTGGTATTCTCGGTGGGAGAATCCATGAGTTGTGGGCTCTGTGTGATTTTGGATAGAGTGATAAAGGAAGTAGATGATCGAGTATGTGATAGAAGGAAAAAGTCTATCGTTTTGACTTGATACTCAATAGTGTAGTAAGCGAGTAACTATCGTATAGAAAACTAAATGGCTTATCGTTTACTCTCTCAACAAGTAATCTGATCACTTGTTTCGTGAAGCATGTGGAATGAAAATGAAAAACTATTTTTCAACTTTATCCCACAGTTAGCCATATATCATGTATAACCACCCTCTAAGTAGGTTATTGGAGAAAAAGAATTATTTATTATCTCATAATTAATATATTATAAATAAATACAATAACTAAGTTATCATATTATATTTATAACCTATAGTCTTAATATTGCATCATATGCAACATATAAACCATAGTTCTTTTTCTCTTTTATGGCATTTAATATAAATCATATTTATGTTAATTTCTCCAATCAAATAATGTATCAAATACATTAAATCAATTATATCATATATAATTGAACTAATTTAATTATATCGTATATAATCAAATTCCCTCTTGTTAATTTGAACATTTCAAACTAACCCAAAAACTAATTTTCAACATGAATCCATTGGCTATTAAGGGGACCTTATGGACCTGTAGCTTGAAGCTCCAATGGTACGTGAATAACTGACTAAACTCTTTAATCACAATATCCGCCATCTGTTAACTGTCGAGCACTCCACTAAAGATCGACAGCTACACTCTTTGCACAATAGATTAATTTTTGTGTCCATTGGATATAACCAATCAATCGTACGATGACCCTTCACAAATCACTCGTAAGTACAGTTGGGCCGAATTTTTATTTTGCCCCCGTAGTTACATCTAACTCCTTAAGTACCACTGATTTCTCTAATGAACAATATATCATAGTCCCACTATGACTAAATACTTTTCAAGCCAAGAAAAGGTGTGGCGCCACATTGTTCAAACCCCGAAATCAGCCCTTAAGGGAGTAATTTTATCTACTTATCCTTACTTCGGGGAATGAGTGAATTCCATCTTGTGTAGCTAAGTTCCCAGCTCTCCAATCAGACGAATCCCCAAAGTGGTAGGTTTGAGTAGGCGATCTGGCCACTTGCACCTATGCAAATCAAAGAACCGCCCTCATAGGCAAGAGTTCACAGCTCACTCAGGATTAAGGTCATGTTACCTATAGTCATCCTAGTGCAATGAAAGTCTCTGTCATGAAAGGTATTATATAACGAGACTAAACATTTTGTGGTCCGGTTTTGTCATCCTAATGAAATGAAAGTCTTTTTCATGAAAGGTATTATATAATGAGACTAAACATTTCGTAGTCCGGTCTTATACAAACTCCTTTGTATAGAGCATCCCCGCTCGCATGTCTAATATATGAATGATCAGGATCAGATCATTTATAGCACTTTACAACATTTGTAACACCTACAAAGCGGGCCATACTCGTAGTTTCACTAGGATAAGGTTTCCCTCCTTTATCCATATACTACAGACCATTTAAGTTATCACTTAAAGCACGATCCACTTGTATGTCTCCACATACATGCTTAAGTTACAATGATAACCAAGGATCTTGGTTTATTGGTTTGTGGTTAATGCAACTAAAATATCTCATATTTCATAGACTGAAGTGAATAAAATATTTGATATTATGAATCACAGAGTGTTTGTTCATACATGTGTTTACAAACTACAGAACCCTATGAGATTTAGGGCATCAACCCTAACATTAATATGATCGAAGACAGAATTTCTTTCTTCGATTTCTTTTGAATAATTGGTTTCTTTGTACGACCCCAGTTTAGGAGGGGTACATGAATGAACCGATATCACATCTTAATGAGAGGGATCCTAAGGACATGAAAGTATGGTTAAGAAGGCTTAAAAGAATTGAAAGTTACTACCTATACCAACAAGGTGCACTGATAACAGGCAGAAATGCACGTTATCATAGTGCTAAGTTATTAAACAATATTGGATTGCGTTGATGAAAAATGATAAATTGCGTTCATTAAGCATAAAATCTATAATATTGCAGTTGCGTGCGTCAGCGCATTGGAACTATTGATTTTTGTATTTTTTTTGTGCAGAATATGCGTTAACGCATTGTAGAGATTGCGATCATAGGAATTCATCTATCGAGTGCAACTTCATTGCGAGACTTTGCGTTGATCGCGCTCGCAAATATTCAACCAAGAAGAATCACCGCAACATGGTGGATGCATTCGAACGAAAGGACAATTAAGCTCGATGGGACAGAAAGCTGATAGCAGTCAGATCCAAATTAAGTTGACAGCCGATAATGGTCACAAAGTACATCCAGCTTTATCGGTGACAATTATCCAGCGCATCAGTCAGGAATTAAAGCAGTCTCATCTATACAGCCAGGAGAGAGAAGCCGCCTTTCACCTTCGATGCCCTATAAATACCAAGTGCATTCTTCAGAGAAGGGGTTAAGCAGTCGAATACTTCATCACTTTACAAGTTCACACCTCTGTTCATAGTTCTCTTTTTCATTACACGGCGGAGCTAGAGAAGAGTGGTGACGTCAGAGATCATCCAAGGCAGCTCGAGAGAGGACCTTGGGGCGTAAGAGCAGAGAGCGGGTTGACTCTCGCAAAAGCGAGAATATCATTAGAGCACGAGTAGAACAGTGTAACTCCTGGTGGCAAAAAATTGCTCCAGGCTCTTTACTGTACTTGCATTGTTATTCTGTACTTCATCTTTTATATATTCAATGGAAGTTATATTTCTACATCTGCTCACTCTCTTAATATGCATGAGTAGCTAAACTATTTGAATGGGTTGAGAGGAACTAAACTAACATGATCTAGAAAGTTCATTGCTTACGATTGTCTTGTTTTATGCTGTGCGAAACATCCCTTTAGAGTAGCTCGAGAGAGAATCTAAAAAAAGAACCTAATGACTCGAGAGAGCTAGGTTAGAATCTGACTTGAAAGAGCAAGATTAGGCCTACATAAACAAGCAATAGGGACTTAGAGATAAGCTCTGTTTGTCAACGTGCATCGCTTGCATCCTAGGAATAGGAATGATATTATGCAGTCGCATATTTGTGTGAATGTCATGTTGTCATCGCATAAATAGAAATAGAGGTTTATGTCTAAACCCTGTAGACTTATCGCATATTTATTGCATACGTTCTAGCCTTAGAAGTCGTGGCATTCACACTGAGAGATGGTTTACTATTGTATGCATGTTGCATGATCGCAAGGCATGAACGCAACCTAGGGAGTGTTAGCCGAAACCCTTCTCAACCCGTTCACCGCATATTCATCGTATCTCTCGTTGCCAACTCTTTTCGAACTCTGCCGCATTTATTATTATTTTCATTAACGCAACAACAAACCAACCACCTTATTCATTTACCGGTTGCCGCAAAGTTTTCATAAGAAAATTATCAACGCAAACTATTTTCACAAGTCTCTGTGATCGACCCTAAACTTACCAAGAAACTTAGAGGAATTTACACTTGGATTCCATTGAGGAAACATGAGTGCACAATGTAATTCCATCAATGCATATCATCCATATTTCCATTTAATAAAATAATGCATCATGCACCTTCCTCTTCGGTGGCTCAATCATAAGAACTCCAAAGTTAAGTGTGCTTAGCTTAGAGCAATCCTATGTTGGGTGACCTCCTGGGAATTTTTCTAGGATGCATGTGAGTGAGGACAAAACATGCTAAAATGACCCGTGTTGGTTTGTGGGGATAACTACTTTCATTTCTAAAAAGCATTCAAGACAAGGGAGGATGACATAGTCAGGTCACAGGGGAATGTCGGAGTCGAATCCGGATTCTGAATACTGGGCCTGAGAGGTCTGGGGTGTTACATTCTTTGACATTCATATGTTATTAACTTGTAAAGTTTATTTGATTACAACTATTTGTTGTTATTGTAGCATAATTTGATTAAGTTGTTTCATCAACTTCAAGCTCAATTTTTCCTTCTTGAGCTAATCTTAGAATTAGCTCTTTTAGAACAAAGTATTTTTTTACTAGATGACTGATGACTCGATGATATTTACAATAGTTTGGATCATCGACTTTTTACATCTCTTTTGGTCGTTTAGACTTAGGAAATTGAATCAATCGTGCTTTCAAAAGCTATTCTAACATGTCAAAAATTTCAGAATCCAGAAAAAGATAGACTTTTTCTTGTCTTTCTTGTAAAGTTAAGCAATGTATTTCACATTCTTGATGCTTTTTTGTTTTCTTGTCCTTTCCTTTGAAGGACGAGTTAAGAGAGGCTGAATTAACAACCATAGATTCTTTTAAAGTCGTCTCACCATCATTTCCTTCATAGGATTAAAATGGTTTTGTCTCCTCGACTAGCAATACTCAGTTCCATATCGTGGTCGCGAGTAGCTAGCTCTTCAAAGGTGCGAGGCTTTATACCTTGAAGAATGTAAAGAAGTCCCTTGTGTATGCCTTGAATGAACATCTCAATGGCAAATAGTTCGGTGAAATGGTCTTTGCAATCTAGACTCCTAGTTGTTCGCTGATTTGTGTAATCAGTAATGAGTTTACCTTTTTGTTGCTTGGTGTTGGTGAGCTCGAACATACTGACTATTCGCCTAGTGCTGAAGAAGCAATTTAGAAACTCTTTTTCGAGTTATTCCTAACTACCAATTGACTCAGACTCCAAGTCAGTGTACCAGTCAAAAGCATTTCCTTTCAATGTTTAAAAAAATTGTTTGAACAATAAGTCCCTTTGCATTCCAGCATTTTCACATGTTTCAATGAAATGAGCAACATGTTGCTTTGGATTGCCCTTCCCATCAAATTGTTGAAACTTAGGTGGTTGGTATCCAGTTGACATTGTTAAATTATCATTTCTTTTTGTATATGGTTTAGAATACATGATAACTTATAGAAATACATGTTATTGTAGCATTTTTCGTAGAATAATGAGGTTAGATAAGAAAAACATGTGTTAGTAATACTAAGAATGTATGCTTAAAATTATATTTTGCATTGAAGTACGTTTAAAATTCCTGTTGACCACATATCATGAGTTAATCAGTGTCGACGTGTTATATTTTGTAGTTGATTGCAGGAACTATCCACATGCACCGAGCTCACACTCTGACATCATCCCAGTGGATATTCCGCCACAATTCAGAATGATGACCATGATAGCAGTGTTGGCATTCTCACCTACCTGGTTAGGGATAGCGACTAATCATTACGGAATCCCTGAAGTCATCAGCGGGTGGGTCTATAAATAAAGCCTTGATGCCAATGTCAAAGGATTCGAAATTTTTGTTTGAGAATTTTGTGTTCACGAGCAAGAACACAATTGAGCATTCCTCTGAGAATCCTTCACTCCCAAAAAAACCACCTCTGACTACGGCCGAAACTTCACCAGAGAAAGAGCTTGAGAGGATTTTTCCATTCCAAACCACCATTTTATCACCAGTAGCCTTGACATTCCATTTGTTTGATGTAAGAGATTACTGAAAATTGACCTATCATCATTTTTTTCTTATCTTACTGTTGTGTTACGTTGTGTACTTAAGAAATTAATCATTTTGTAAACATCACTTATATTTCAATCTATATATTAGCAAGTCAACTCCCATTATCTCTTCTATCTTTATCATCACTTTTGCATTTATCATGAGTAACTAATCTCAATGGGATAATAGGGGAGTTTAATGCCATGAGTTAAATTGAGTCTTTAAGGGTTAATCCTATTTGCTTAGTGTATGACTATTTAAATGCTTGCCTATGATCACTAGTTGAGTCAAGTAGCTATAACCAACTGCCCGAGAGGGTAAGTAGTTGTGGATTTCACTAAGAAAAATAAGAAGTATTTATTGAGATAGAAACAACCTTATGCTCAATGCAACATTATTCATGCATCATAGAGATATGACAAATGTGGCTGACCGCCGAGAGGTATGCGATGAACGAATGTTGCGAGCCTAGATTACCCTTGAAGTTAAACATAGGAACTAGGCATAGACTTCCCCCAAACCCTACTTTACCATACATTTTTTACACACGTTAAAGTTGTTGTTCATCTGTTTTCTCATAATTAAACTCAAAGCATTCATTTCATGTTTAGATAATTTCATCATGTAATTTCTTTAATCGCATGACTTTTGACTCTACTACAATTACTTTAGTCCTTGCTGCATACACATTACTTTCCAAGCATTCATAGTTACAAATCCCTCAGTTCAACCTTGATTCAAACCAAGAAACTTGTAGTTTGTTTATACTTGGAAAACTATAAGAAAACTTGTGATCAATACATGATTAACTACAACTTAATGCATAGTTAGTTCAGTGCATAGTAATTCTTTAACAGTTTATGATAATTGCATTGAATGCAACAAGTTTTTGGTGTCGTTGCCGAGGATTTGGCAACTAATTGATTATTTGAATTTCTGTTTTTGTAGGCACCCTCTTGATTCTAGGCGTATTTCTTTCTTTAGTGACAAAGTAGCAAACAGTATATAAGTACGGGTACTTAACCCAAATTCAATATTGACCTTAAAATTGAGTGGACCTTTCGTCGCAGAGTAGGATAGAACAAAAACAGAAGAAGAATGAATATGGAAAACAACTAGAACAACAACCAGGCCAGAGGAAATGGGGTACATGACAAACAATTGAACCCTATCATGCTAACTGTTGCTCGTAACATTCCAATGAGGAACTATGCAGCCCCAAACATGTATGATTTCTCGTCGGGTATCATGTGGCCAACCATTGATGGGAATGCGAGATTTGAGATAAAGCAAGTCATGTTACAGATGATCCAGGCCGCACGACAGTTTGAAGGGGTGTCGGGAGAAGATCTTCATGCCCACCTGACTAATATTGTGGAATTGCAACATTTTTTCTATTCCTGGTGTGACGCCAGAAGGGATCCAGATTTCCCTTTTTCCTTACACTCTTCGAGATGAGGCCAAACAATTGGCCTATGCCTTAGAACCTAATGAGATCGTGCCATGGGACCAGTTGGTCGAGAAATTTATGAAGATGTTCTTTCCACCAACTGACGACGCAAGGAAATGGTGCAACATCGTTACTTTTGAACGATAACTTGGAGAAATACAAGTTATTTATACTGCCTTATTCAGATATTTCGGCTAAAAGAGAAGAAAGTTGCGTCAATTGTATGGAAATTAGCTAAGAAATACAATAATTATAAATTGTCATTAATACACCTACTAACACCATTGCGATGGTAGAAACGAGTATTTCAAATCTGTTTTGTAGGATATCCAGTCGCCGTATGCGCTCATGGCTCAAGAGAGAAAGATTAACGCATCTACGTCGCATTGCGCTCATCATTCAAGAATGAATAGACAAATCAATGCAATGACGGCGCATGTGACAATCGATCCAGAGCTGAACTTCAACCGCATGTGGTAATAAAAACAACACCGCATGTGGACACACGATCGAAGATGCAAATGAGCAACGTAAACGTAGAGGATTGTGATACGTGTACAACTAACCATTGTGCATATTCGACGGACTGATTGCATAACAGAAGGAATATTTATTCCACCATTCTTGAAATTTCCATAACAATACAGTGGGGACCACAAGTAAAAGAGTCAAAGCTTTCATCTATAAATACCCTCAAAGAATTCACTGAAAAATATACTTGATACGAGGGATAATTGATACGAGGCTATTGAGAGAGAGCTGATTTGAGTGCTGATCGAAGGAAATCCGGGAAGAGAAGAGACAAGGCCAAGAGGTGAGTCTCAATGCAATTCTGCCAAATCCCCACCGAGAAGCTCTGTACTTAGATCCCTTCTACCGGTTGAGCAAGCCTGAGAGGGAAGCTCATCCTTCCATTCACTCCATCAATGCCGGCAAGCGATTCTCCATTCCAGATCTATGCCAAGACGTTGGCGCTTATTTGTATTTGTTTCTAACTCTCATTCATCAATTGTATTTCATCTTCTTAATCTCTTCATTCACAACCATGTATCAGATGCTAAATAGTATTATTGAATGTCTCGATCATTTCCATTTTACACTTCTCTGTCTATTTTCGTTCCTCCATAAATCATTTTCTCCATGATGTTTTCTTAATCCCTTGGTGATTAATACGAATTAAACAAGTAACTTAATCTGTGCTAAAGAAATAAAGATGTTTAGCTAAAGCATGCTAGACGGCATCTTCACCTATGAGAGTAGAAGTGAAGATGCCATTTTGATCTGTCGAGAGAAGGTTAGAAGAATGCGTTAACTAAAGCAAGAAGTACTTCCAGAGATGGAAGCAACCTTGCGTTCATTACGTTTGTCCTTGTTTAACCACAGACGTGGGAATGCGGCCGATCATCGAGAGGTATACGCCAAGGCAAAGCGGAACCGTACTTATGCCTTTAATGCAATTAAGGAACTTACGTTGTTTGTACTAATTATCTTTTCTCTTTCTGTTCCACATATAAGACTTGCCATCGCACAACATGATCTTTGTATATTCTTCACAGTCAGTCTCAACCTCGGTATCTTGTATCATGAAACCTATATCTTTATCATCATAGCTTAGTTTTATTTTATTGCACTTTACTTTTATCGCAATTTACTTTATTATTGCATTTTTTATCGCTTACCTCTACTTTATCGCATTTTCAAATACCTGTACACACAACATTTTTATAAATTGAAAAACCCCTGGTCGCATATATCACAAATGTAATGCAATGACCTCAAACAATCCCTGTGTTCGAACCTTGGATCACATCGAGGAACTTGCGGTGAAATTATTCTTGGTTTCAACGCAAGGAAAATTGTGACAACGCACAGCATACTACAAGAACGTTCATTAATAACGCATATCTAGAAGCAATATCGCAATCATCCATGCGTGGTCTTGAACCTTGCTTGCATCATTGTATAGTTTATGTCACAACAAGTTTATGGCATGGACTTGTAGCCTGGAATCAATTTTTGCGTGTCAATTTTTGCCACACGATAGTTTGAAGGGTGTCGGGAGAAGATCCTCATGTCCACCGGACTAGTTTTATGAAATTGTGCAACATTTTTTCTATTCCTGGTGTGACACCAGAAGGGATCTAGATTTCCTTTTTTCCTTACACTCTCTGAGATGAGGCCAAACAATGGGCCTATGCCTTAGAACCTAATGAGATCGTGACATGGGACCAGTTGGTCGAGAAATTTATGAAGATGTTCTTTCCACCAGCCGTCAATGCAAGAAGATTGTGCAACATCGTAACCTTTGAACAAGAAGAATAAGGGACTATGAGTGTCGCCTAGGCCAGGTTTAGGCAGCTTGTTCATAACTACCCACACATCGGCACCCTTGATTGCATACTGATGGAGATATTTTATAATGGGTTGAATAAAGCCTCGCAATCAGTAGCCAATGCACTAGTGGCAGGCGGACTTATGGATCGAATTTTCATGAAACCAAAGGAATTTTGGATCAGATAGCAAGAAACATTGATGAATGGGTGGATGATGGATATGGGAATAGAAACTATGATAAAAAGAAAATGGAAGGTGCACTGGTCGAGATAGATGCGTTGAACTTATTAGCATCCCAGATTGCGGTAATCACCTCCCTCCTTAAAACAATGGTCATTAATCAAAGTGCGCTGAGCACAAATTCTATTCAGCTTAATATGGTGAATCAGGTTGCGATTGTGAGTTACATACAATGTGGGGAACCTCACTCCCTTGAAGCATGCCCACATGGTCCTCAGACTGCATTTTCAATTCAGAACAACCCATTTAGTAAAACGCATAATCCAAGTTGGCTGAATCACCCTAATTTCTCTTGGGGAGGCAATCAACAACAACATGAGCAACAAAATGCACCTCCACAACAAGCACATAGAGGAAATCCTCTCGGATTCAATCAAAGCCATTAGCATGCCTAAAACCGTCCCCACCACAACCATACATCGAGCTTCAATGCATCTTCATCATTAAAATCTCTTTTAAAAGAGCATATCCAGAAGAATAATGCGTTAATCCAACCCCAAGCGTCCTCAATCCAAAATCTCGAAGTTTAGGTGGGTAGATCGAAACTGGACTGAAAAATAGGCAACCAGGCACCCTGCGGGTAACATAGAAGCTCCTCGAGGTAACGATAAAGAGCATTGTCAAGTCATGACATTACGCAGTGGAAGGACAATGACCAACTTTATAGTAGATCCCCACAATTTCAGACAAGTAAAACCACCGACTTTAGTTAGACTAGAAATTGAGATACTTACAACCACAATTAACCCCAATGACTTTGAATCAACCAAGAATCTTCCTAGCAAAACTTTTCAATTCTTTGCTAAATCTTAGCAAATCCAAACCCAATTGACAAAGAAGCCTCACCATTAACACATCTAGAACCCTCGTCGTAAGACCTTAATGCGACGAAGAACAAAAACAGAGCAAGTGAAGCCTTGCATGCACCACCTCCATTTCTGAACAGATTGAAAAAAGGAATATGATAGTTAGAAATTCAAAAGGTTTCTAGACGTACTGAAATAGCTTTACATCAATATCCTTTTGGTAGAAGCCCTTGAACAAATGTCAAGTTACGTAAAATTCATGAAGGATATATTGTCTAAAAAGAAAAGGTTGGGGGAATTTGAGATCGTCGCACTAACACAAGAGTGCAACGCACTATTCAAAAAAACATCCCGACCAAAATAGAAGATTCAGGAAGCTTTACTTTACCTTGTTCTATTGGTGGAAAGGAGGTCTACCATGCGTTATGTGATCTGGTCTCAAGCATCAATTTGATGCCATTGTCTATCTTTAAAAAGCTAGGAATTGGTGAGGCCAGGCCCACCATAGTGACCTTGCAACTAGTTGATAGATCCATAACATATCCCAAAGGGAAGATAGAAGATATACTTTTTCAGGTTGACAAATTTATCTTCACAGCTAACTTCATCATTCTGAACTATGAAACTGATACTGAGATCCCTATCATCCTTGGGCGTCCATTCCTATCAACGGGGCATGTGCTGATCGACATACAGAAAGGCGAGTTGACCATTTGAGTTGATGATCAGGAGGTTAAGTTCTATGTGTTCAATGTATTAAAGTATCTGAACAAACTAGAAACGTGCTAGTGCATTGATGATTCGAGTGCAAGTTCGTGGGAAGTATTTGAAGAGGAATTAAGGGAAGAAAAAGAAATTGAATTGGCAATGGAAGAAGCCCATACCGTGTCCAAGTCCAAACAATCTTTGAATCTTTGAATCTAGATGAGCGAGGAGCAGCGAAAATAAAATTGTCTTTAGAATAGCCCCATCTTTTGGAGCTGAAGGCCTTACCTGTGCACCTTAAGTACACATATCTAGGTGATAATGACACCCTACCCGTCATTATCTCTTCTATGTTGAGCAAAGATGATGATGTGGCCCTATTGCAGGTATTGAGAAAGTATACTAAGGCCATTAGATGGACTTTGGCAGACATCCGGGGGATCAGCCCCTCGTATTGTATGCATAAAATTGGGCTAGAGGAAGGGAAAGATGGCTCATTCAAAAGGCAACACAGGCCTAATCTAGCTATGTGCAAAATGGTCAAGAAAGAGATAATAAAGTGACTCGATGTGAGAGTCTTTTATCCCATCTCTCACATTAATTGGGTGTTGGAGGAAACTCCGTTCTAGTGATATGCATTAATTGCTATATGTTGATGGTCATGCGTTAATCTGAAGAATATGCAATATGCTTTAATCGTGTATGCGATGATCATGCATACCTGTCACAAGTTTTCTTACTCTCTTGCCATGTATAACGAGATTGCAAGTTTCTCGGGATGATTCGAGGTCGAACATGGGGACTTGCAATTAAGTGATGTTTGTAAAGTAATGTGTTTGAGGTGGTGAATAAAAATAAAAAGAGAAAAGTTAATTGTTATGCACTACTCCTACTCCTACCTAAACAGACTAAACAATTGAAGTTTGATTATGAGAATTGGTAGAGATGCGACAACTGTTAACACATAATAAGATGCATGGAGAAGTAGAGTTGTGGAGGAGAAAAATTCACCGAGTCCTTAAATTTGGTCACAAGGTAATCCCAGTTCACCAACTAACGCATCGCACACCTCTAGGTGGTCTACCACATGCTTATATCTTTATAATGCATGGTTGCATGGAGCATAAGGTTATTCCTATCTCTAGGAACACTGCTTACTTTACTTATTGAGTTTCACTACTTACCCTCTTAGGCAGTTGGTCATAGCTACTTAGCTCATAGACAAGCATTGCGATAGCCTCACACTAAGAAAAGAGGATTGGCTCACTATACTCGCGCATCGTACACCTCTCGGTGGTTTGCTACATGTGTCATATCTCTATGCTGCATGATTGAGTATGCGATAACTCTTGCAAGCTAAAGTTAACTCATTGCGATGAAAGAAAAAGATGATAAATTAGAAGAAGATGACGTAAATGATGTTGAAGGAATTAAAGAGATGCATTGACTACAAAATGTATTAATGTCTTAAGCCAAAATATAATACAATACAGAGGTGAGAAGATAAATGGATGGCTAGATGTAGGCAATCTCTTGCTTCCGTGTGTCAAGGTTACCGGTGGTGCAATGGATGGGCAGTGGAGTAGTTTCTCTTGAGATCTATCTCCAACGAAGCTCCGATCGTCAATTGGAGGAAGTCATGGAAGTGAAGAACTCTCAAAGAATATCTGCTCATGCCCTCGTCTGTGATCGCGAGAATCTGCCTAAGGCAACAACCCGGATGCCTTGAATGTGTGCTTCAAGGCTTTATTTATAGAGCTTAAACGCCAACAACGTTGGTAGTCTCGCTCTGATTAGTCGCCATTACTGATGTGATAGGTGAGAATGTCAGCGCAGCATCATGGTTAACGATCAGGAAGCACATCAGAATATCTATTGTAAAATTTTAGAAATCTCGAGGCATGCGCTCATATTCATTTCTCATGAAGGATCAATGCATTCTACCCACTCTATGATCGACCTTCTATCAAGGCTATTGATAACGGGCAGAAATGTATGTTATCATAGTACTAAGTTCTTAAACAATGTTGGATTGCAGTGATGAAATATGTTCAATTGCATCAATTAAGCATAAATTCTATAATCTTGCGGTCACATGCGTCCAACGCATTGGAGCAATTGATCTTTACATTTTTGTGCATAATATGCGTTAACACAATGTAGAGATTGCGATCATAAGAATACATTGGTCGAATGCAACTTCACCGCAAGACTTTGCGATGATCGTGCTCGCAAACATTCGCCCAAGAAGAATCACCGAAACTTGGTCAGTCCAACATGGTGGGCACATCTGGGTGAAAGGATAATTAAGAGCAATGGGACAGAAAGCTGAATGCAGTCGGATCCAAATTAAGTTGACAGCCGATAACGGTCACGAACTACATTCAACTTTATTGGTGACAATTATTCGGCGCATCAGTCAAGAATTAAAGTTGTCCCATCTGTACAACCGGGAGAGAGAAGCCGCCTTTCACATTGGAAACTCTATAAATACCAAGTGTATTATTCAGAGAAGGGGTTAAGCAGTCGATTACTTCATCACTTTACAAGTTCACACCTCTGTCCATAGTTTCTTTCATTTTAAGGCGGACACGAGGAAGAAAGTGTGCCGGTAGATCATTCTGGTAAGCTTGAGAGAGCGCTGGAAGCTTCAAAGACAGGGAGAGGGCCGATGCCTGCGGAAGCAAGAATATCTTTAGGCCAGAATGAAGATTCCAGTGTAAAAAGGCCTCAGTCAGCAAGGAATTGCTACTAGGCTCTCTACCCTAAAAAGACCAATGCATGCAATCGATTCTCGTGATAGCTACAAAAATAGATATTTTGATTCAAAATAACACATCATATAGGGTTAGCAGGGATTTCAGCGCCGATCGACGCATGCTCATTTTTCCACATGAGTCATTAGCAGTATTAACACATATTTTGCTCATGAACCCTCATAATTCTAAGTGAAAGGTTGCAATAGCTTGTATTTCTACAAGCTATCACTGGGTAAGCCTAGTGCAATTTGTACCTAAGAAGGGTGGCATGATGGTCGTCAAAAACAACAAGAACGAACTGATCCCTACAAGAACTATCACCGATTGGCATATATGTATAGATTACCGCAAGCTTAATCATGCAACTAAGAAGGATCACTTTCCTTTGTCCTTCATTGATCAAACGTTGGATAGATTGGCAGGAAATGAGTTTTTATGCTTTTTGGATGGGTATTCAGAATGTAACCAGATTGCTATAACACTGGAGGATCAGGAGAAAACAACTTTCACTTGTCCTTTCTGCACATTTGCCTTTCGGTCCATGCCCTCTGGGCTCTACAATGCACCAAGGACTTTCTAGGGCGATGCATGATGGCCATATTCTCAGATTTCTTGGAATAGTCAGTGGAGATTTTTATGGATAATTTCTCTATTTTCGGTAATTCATATATCTTCTATGTTATGAATTTCGAAAAAATGCTGAGACGATGCGAGGAAACCAACCTTGTCCTTAAATGGGAAAAGTGGCATGTCATGGTCACTAAAGGTATTGTGTTTGGGCATAAAGTTTCCAAATAAAGAATTGAAGTTGATCAAACGAAGATTGATGCAATCACCAAGTTACCAACACCCATGTTAAGATATTAAGAAGCATTTTGGGACACGTTGGATTCTATAAGAGATTCATTAGAGGTTTCTACCAAATTGCCCGACGATATGCGCAAGCGCACACAATCAAAGTAATAAATCCCAAATAGAGTATCATTCTCAGGGACCAGCGTGAGCAAAATTTTCCTAACTTAGCTATCATAATTCCTCGTCAATTTTATCCAGGCAACCAAAAGATGATTTTTATCTATGACTACAAATGACAAAAATTCAGTCATATACAAGAACAATTCAAAGAAAAAAAATTCCACGGTGTCGTTTTATTTAGGGAATACAATGAATATGACATGTAATTGATTGAAATTGATAGAATGAGGCTAGAAGTTCTAAAATCAGAAAATTCTCTCTCGAGCTCAAACCATTCTAATAACTACCCATCAACCTGAATCTCTTCTATTGCTTGAATAGTTACAGCATTAAGACCCTTCAATCGCACCCCTTATTAATCTAAATTCACTCTCATGGGTCCAACAAATTAAATTATCTCTACAGACATCTAATTAACCTAGGTTCATTTAATTAGTGGCCAGTTAATGAAAAACATTAAGCACAAATAATTTAAAAATCTATGCAAAATCAATCAATTGTAAATTCAATATTCAAAATCCACAAACACCCTAGAATAAAAGAGTTTAGCCACACATGATTGGGATAATAGTATTCAGCAAATAAACAATCATTATGGCAAAAAATAAATTAACGAAGAAGAATGATCTCCCCTCAATAGGCTCGAATCCCAATCACGACCTTCTTGACTCTCGCCACGAATACCAGATTGTTCTTCAACAACACTTGCACAATCACGATCTTCTTCTTGTCACGATCAATCCAGAAATGCTCTCAGATCAACTTTCAATCAAAATCTCAAGTCTTCAACAAAAAAACGATCAAAATTTCTCTATTTCGGCTCTTGTACGGACTAGCATCTATTAAGTTGGCTCTCTATTTTTTTCACCTCCTTTGACCTGGCAGCACACACTGATATTTATAAAATGCTTACAGTGTTGCAATGCTACAAACCAACATTGCAACGCTAGCATCATGCCAGCCACATGTTAAAGTTGTAGCATTGCAACGCTGCCCTGTTCCAAATTGCTCTCGGGTCTACAACATCTGGGAGCAGCGTTGCAACATTCTTCCAACGCTGGATCCACCGAAATTGTCTTCCAAATTTGCCTCTTTTCTTGATCTTAGGTCTTTGGTTTCTTCCTAATTCCATAGCCAACTTGAATTGCGAAAAATTGGAGTTCCCCGGTTTTTTTTTTTTTTTTTTATCATTTTCGCACAAATTGCTCTTGCTACTTAGATTCTTGAAATTACTCAATAAACCACATCAAACTAAAAAAAACTAGCAATATTAGTTCTAAATTTGAAGGTAATAAAAGAACTTTTTAGATGCTTTTCACCACCTCAAACTTAAAACTTTGCTAGTCTCGAGCAAAGAGAAGAAAGAAACACAAAGTATGAGAAATAATGAATATTGAAATGAAAAAGGTTCATGGCATGCATTCTCTTATTCCGATTTCATCAGCTTCTCAACATATACAACACTCATCAACAGAAAAATTTAGAAACATCCTAATCGTTGAGAGTTTCTAAAGCTAAAACTTTTTATCCCCAATGTGTGTGTGTAACTCGTCCTTTAATTAAAAACTCAAAAACTGACTTAAGATTTAATTAAGCTTCATCAGATTTCCCCCTAATCTAGCTCAAGCACCAATCATCAAGCATCACCACACTCAAGGAAGTAATATGTCCACTAAGGTGCCTTATTTCTGTTTCTATCTTCTTTTTTTTTTTTTTTCATAGCAACAAGGCCCTAAACTTGCATCATTTTACCTAGGGGCACTACCTTTCGCACATCCACTGCAGGAAACCATACCTAGTCAATTCTCAGGTGTCCTAACTGATCACGGCTAGAGGCAGCTATTTTTACCCCCATCCATGCATACACATTACAAGTTTATAATAAGAAAAATATATTTCTTTTAAGCACATGTGTATACTCTTCTTTTTATTTATTTATTATTTTTCAATGGCAATAACAATATTCTTTTCTTTCCTTTTAGTCTAACATTACAAACCATCATGTAAGAAACTCTCTAACCAGTGAGGCCTTTCGAGATCACAACCAAATTGACTTAAATTAATGCTTTGTTCAGTTAAGGGTTCTAAATTAAAGTGGTTCGTGCTCAAGATAACAGAGGATACAAAGAGGGATTCAGAACAAAGAACACTCAAGATAGGACTATGTTATCCAATTTCTACTTCAAAGCATGACATACATCATGAGTGACTCATCAACTATCTGTTTGAGTATATCAACAAGCAGCAGAAGTAACAAGGATCAATAAGCACTCTAATTCATTAATTTTGGCAATAACTAAAGCATGCTCATACAAAACAAGAGGGTTTCAAGCCATACCTTTGTAGAACTTCTTGAAATTTGATTTTCATCTATATACTTCTCTGAATCTTACTATGAACCACCTCAAGATCTTTCTCACTATTCTCTTGAAGTTTTAGGTTGAGTTGTGGGACTCAAAATAAGCTTGAATGAAGGAAAATTGGAGAAGAACTCACTACTACAACCCACTTGAAGAACAACTTTTTCAACACAAATTTTTCAGCAAAAATTCTTTAGATGCATGCCCCAATTCAACTTCAATCTTCTCTATTTATTATAGGCCTTTCATGTAAAGAAGATGGCCGTATGAGATGCAGCTCATGCTTGGAGTTATTGAAGCCAAATATAAGGGGTTTGATGTGAGCTAGTTAAAGGTGTTAATGGAAAAATTTATAATTCCATTTTGTGTTGTTTTTCAAACTCTTCAATTTTTACCAAATGATTTCAAAAATCAATTTGATTTAAAAAATTGAAAATATTATTAATTTTGAAAAATTAATTTTCTAATAAAATTAATAAATAATTATTTAAATAATTTAATTAATTCTAATTAATTTAATATCAAATATTAAACTAATTTTACACAATCCACCTTCATATATCTAAATCATATTTAAATATTAATTCTCCTATTCCGTTTAATTCTTCAAATTAAACGTGCAATTATATCTCATATAATTACAAATTCTTTTAATTCTAATTTGAACGTTTCAAATTAACTTATCATGCTACTCTAAAGCTAATCCCTTGACGAGCTAGTAAGGGGATCTACAGATCATGGGCTCTAACGATTCGAGATTAATTAGCTAAACACATTACACCGAATTAACCCTCATTCGTTAACTAATGGGTCACTCCACTAAAGCTTATAGTTGCACTCCCCTCGCTGTAGATATATTATGTCCACATGATTTAACCATAATTAGTAAGTCGACCCTTCATAGTTTGTTCGTGATAATTATTGGATCAAATGTCTATTTTACCCTCGAGATTACGTCTTGTTCCTTAAATTCCTACTGATCCTCTAATGAACAACTGGTTTGTGATCCAGTTACTAAACCAAATCTCTCTCAGCCCAGTGAGAGGGTGGGGCCCCTTGTTCAAGACCTGGATTTAGTACTTAAGAGAACAACCTTTCTCCTATCCCTAAATCGGGTAGGTGTGAATTCCGTCTTGTACCCTATGTCCCCAGCTATCTATCCGGTCTTACCCTTGGAATGGAAGGCTTATTGAGCCGGCGTTGTTGAGCCAACCGTCATCTATGCAAATTTAAGGATAATCTCGAATAAACAAGAGTTCATAGTTAGCTCAAGATTAAGATCGAGTTACCTAGGTCATCTAAGTGAAATAGTGAGTCTTATATAGTAAACAACATTATAAAGTAAAAGTGGCTTATTTCTTGGTCCGATCTTATGCAAACTCATTGCATAGGACGCCCCCACTTCTCATGTCAAATACATGAACGAATCTGGATCACTTCATTTGTAGTAACTTTACAACAGCTTGTGATAGCTACACGGTAGGCCGCATCAAATAGTGTTACCAGAATAAGGTATCTAACCTTAATCATGTACTATATATCGTTTTTGCTATTTACTCGAACTTGATCCATCTTTATCTCTCTACATAAAGTTAAAGTATTTATATAATAGCCATAGATATTAGTTTATTGGATTTAGACTTTTATGTATGCAATTTATAAAATCAATAATAAGTTTATCGACTATAGAATATGTTTATCTTTTTACAAACTGTGAGTTTTAGGATATAAAACCCAACAATACTCCCACTTGGACTAAAACTCAAGTGGATCAATATATACAAATATATACAATGTTGAGTTTATACGAAGAGAACAAAATGTACAAATACAATAAACTAGGACATTTTATACCCATAAATTCTCTCACTTGCCCGGTTCACCTTGTTATGGACTCATACAAACACTTTCCATATGGAGGTTACTCCCAGGGTGACACGAAGCATCATATGAATCTCACGGTGAAACCTATATGGAGACGTGGTAGTTGAAATCTATCATATAGTTGATTTATGTTTGAGCAACTTCCCGTTATTCACCAAAATATAGATTTATGCTAAAAAAAACACTTTCCTTAAGGAAGTCACTCCTAGGTTGACACAAACTACCGCTTAAATCTGGATTGTGAATTCTTAGGGACGTGAGAGCTAAAAATAATGTATCATATATGTTATTAATCTCCCACTGAAGTGTTTTAATAACTTTATCATGTAGAAGTTATTAAACTCTCATTGAAGTGTTCTATTAATTGGGTAAACTTAGGTTCATTTCGGCTAAACAAACTACCCTAAGTCTATGTGGTTTATCCAAGTATAACACTTATAAATGAATTTAAACCTACGATGTCTAGATGATAAACCATTTTATTACCTTACATCACTCATGTATGCTTCATACAACCGATTAACAATTCTCAACAATTTGGCCATAATCCCTAGGTAGGAGGTGTTCCATAGACCGTTAACTTAAATACCTCAAGGCTTCGACAAGATTATATACTGATTGAGTTTGTAACCCAACGTTTACAAGTTTAATGATCTATTTTAACTCATAAAACGAGTGGTTAACCTATGTGAGCATGCAGATTATCTTTGTTATAGATTTTAATGTCTAATCCAATTTTATAACAACTTATAAAAATTAGACATGCTTTATATCCACAACATGCATTTAAAGGCATTCAAACTCAATATAACAATTATATTAAATAACAAAAACCCTAAACATGCATTCTATAGATTATAACAGATTATAACATATTTTCAATGCATATAACATGCTTTCTATGGTAGGATTTTAAATCTACATGGCATACTGTGTGCTCATACAAGATATATTTAATTATTACATACATCACATCTATAAACAATTAAACACAAACTGATATGGTTTTAGTTTTGGCATAAACAAGCAAACAAAAGCCTAATTATCACAAAACAACAAGTAACAGCTTCAAAACCACTTCCAGATCTCTCGAACCGTCCCAAACTGAACCTAAAGAACTTGAACCGAACCAGAATAGCCTGAACTGGACTAGCCAAAAAAAATTTTGAGGTTGAACCAAACAAGACCTCAAGAAAACTGGTTGAACCGGCTACTTTCACTAGCTCTAGTATCGCTTGGTTCATCGTGCAGTGCTGACGTCTATCATTTAACGCGATCGTCTAGTGTCTACCTGATCGTGTAGCGCCATCACCTTGCATCTTCCAACTATCGTGGAGCGCCATCATCTAGCACCTCTTCACATTGTTCAGCGCCGCACAAAGCTACACAATCACCTAGAGTTTATACCGAACGTGTAGTGCTATTGTCTAACACCTCTTCACATCATTCAATGCCCATACAAAGCTACATGATCGCCTAGCATTTATACCGATTGTGTAGTGTTATCATCTAATGCCTCTTCACATCGTTCAACGCCCACCCAAAGCTACATGATTGCCTAGCATTTATACCGATCGTGTAGTGCTATTGTCTAGCACCTCTTCACATCGTTCAGTGCCCGTAGCTACAGGATCATCTAGTGCACAACACTTCAATGCCCAACGGCTATAGCTGCATGATCGTCTAGCGCACAACACTTCAACGACGAGATTTGAGCAGAGGCTGAAGAACTGGAAACTGCAGCTTGACCTTCTTCACTTGTTTCTTCAATTACATCTTAATTTCAACTCTAATGACCTCAAAAAAATTACAGACTCTTAAGAACACTATAAGCTCATCAATTAAGAGCCAATTACAAATTTAATCAAGAAATCAAAGAGAAATTAAATGCCAAAACTCAGAAGACCATATCAGTGCACCATTTTCATATAACTCATGAAAAGCACCCACCACACCAAAATTAAACCAAATTGAATGCTTACATGATGCCCTAATACCAACTGTTTGAGTATATCAACAAGCAACGGAAGCAATAAGGATCAATAAGCACTCTAATTCATTAATTTTGGCAGTAACTAAAGCATGCTCATACAAAACAAGAGGGTTTCAAGCCATACCTTTGTAGAACTTCTTGAAATCTTGATTCTCAAGTGTAAACTTCTCCAAATCTTGCTATGAACCACCTCAAGATCTTCCCTGCTATTCTCTTGAAGCTTTAAGTTGAGTTGTGAGACTCAAAATAAGCTTGAATGAAGGGAATTTGAATAACAACTTCTTCAACACGAATTTTTCAGCAAAAACTCTATAGATGCATGCCTCAATTCCACTCCAATCTTCTCTATTTATTACAGACCTTTCATGCAAAAAAGATGGTTGCATGAGATGCAGCTCATGCTTAGAGTTATTGAAGCCAGATATAAGTGGGTTTGGTGTGAGCTAGTTAAAGGTGTTCATGCGAAAATCCATAATTCTATTTTGTGTTGTTTTTTAAACTTTTAAATTTTTACCAAATGATTTCAAAAATGGAAAATATTATTAATTTTTTAAAATTAATTTCATAAATTAATTTTCTAATGAAATTAATAAATAATTATTTAATTTATTTAATTAATTCTAATTAATTTAATATCAAACATTAAATTAATTTTACACAAATCCACCTTCATATATCTAAATCATATTTAAATATTAATTATCCTATTCTATTTAATTCTTAAAATTAAACGTGTAATTATATCTTATATAATTATTAATTCCTCTAATTCTAATTTGAATGTTTCAAATTAACTTATTATGTTACTCTAAAGCTAATCCATTGACGAACTAGTAGGGGGACCTCGCGGACCTATAGATCATGGGCTCCAACGATCCAAGATTATTTGGCTAAACTCATTACACCGAATTAACCACCATTCGTTAACTAATGTGTCACTCCACTAAAGCCCATAGTTACACTCCTCTCACTGTAGATATATTATGTCCACATGATTTAACCATAATTAGTAAGTCGACCCTTCATAGGTTGTTCGTAATAATGATTGGCTCAAATGTCTATTTTACCCCCGAGATTACGTCTTGTTCCTTAAGTTCCTACTGATCCTCTAATAAACAACTGATTTGTGATCCAGTCACTAAACCAAATCTATCTCAGCCTAGTGAAAGGGTGGGGCCCCTTGTTCAAGACCTGGATTTAGTACTTGAGAGAACAACCTTTCTCCTCTCTAAATCGAGTAGGCGTAAATTCTGTCTTGCACCCTATGTCCCCAACTATCTATTCGGTCTTACCCCTGAAATGGGAGGCTTATTGAGCTGACATTATTGAGCCAACCCTCACCTATGCAAATCTAAGGATAATCCCGAATAAACAGGAGTTCATAGTTAGCTCAGGATTAAGTTCGAGTTATCTAGGTCATCTAAGTGAAATAGTCAGTCTTATATAGTAAACAGTGTTATAAAGTAAGAGTGACTTATTTCTTGGTCCAATCTTATGCAAACTCATTGCATAGGAGCCCCCACTTCTCATGTCAAATACATGAATGAATCTGGATCACTTCGTTTTTATTAACCTTACAACAATGTGTAACAGCTACAGAGTAGGCCACATCAAATAGTGTTACTAGAATAAGGTACCTAATAACGGGCAGAAATGCACGTTATTACAACGCAAAACTATAAAACAATGCAGGATTGCGATGGTAAAAATATACAACATTGCATCCAAAAGCATTAAGTTCACAACATTACGATCGCATGCGTCCATCACATTAAAACAGTTAGCTTATGTATTTTATGCAGGAAAATGCGTTGGCACAAGGAAGAAACATGACCCGAAGAATTAACATCTGAATGCATAAGAGATTGCAACCGCAAGGCTATGCGATTGTTTGCGCTCGCGAAATCAAGATTGCGACCGCAAGGCTATGCGATCGTTTGCGCTCTCGAAATAAAGATTGCAACCGCAAGGCTATGCGATGTTTGTGCTCGCGAAGTCAAGATTGCGACCGCAAGGCTATGCGATCCTTTGCATTAAAAAATCTGCTCGAGAAGGTGGCCGCATAGAGTCGGCGCATCAAGGTGGGTGCATCTGGGTGAAAGCTTAATAAATCACGATGGGGCATAAAGCTGATGATGGTCGATTCCGAATTAAGTTGACAAGCCGTTAACGACCTACTGTAGCAAGTACACTCAACTTTTCGATGACAAATATTTAGCGCATCAGACAGAGAATTAATGCCATCCCATCAGTGCAATCATAAGAGAGGAGAAGCCTTTCACCCCGTAGCTCTATAAATACCGAAGGCCACATTCAGTTCAGCTAGTTCGTTCAGTTAGATAATTTTTCCTTTAAATAGAAGTAACTTTGTCCATAGTTTTCTTTTACTTAGAATGCGCAGCAAGAGAAGGGAAGAGATGCCAGAAGATCACCCTGGTCAGCTCGAGAGAGAACCCAGGAGGCATGGAAAAATAGAGAGAGGGCCGATTCTTGCGAGAGCAGGATTATCTTTTGAGCAGAGTCGAGAAAAACAATGTAAAAGCCTTGGCAAGCAAAAAATTACTACCAGGCTCTTTATTCTTATTCCGCATTGTCATTTTGTATTTCGTTTATATATTTATAAAATGGAACTTGCTTATCTACATCCGCCCACTCTCTTTAAAGCACACATGAGTAGCTAAATCTATCGAATGGGTTGAGAAGAACTTAGCTAACATGACCTAGGATCTTCATTGCATGCGATCATCTCGTCTTATGTTACGCCCAACACCCTTTAGAGCTACTCGAGAGAGTGAGTCTAAAGAAAGAACCTAAGACTTGAGAGAGCTAGGTTAGAATCTAAACTCGAGAGAGCAAGATTAGATCTGAATAAGCAAGAGATAGAGACTTAGAGATAAGCTCTGTTTGTCAACATGCATCGAATGCACCCTAGAGATAGGTTATGGTATTATACAGTGGCCTTGTATGTGTGTGTGTCCATTGTCATTGCATAGACAAGAATAGAGGCTTATGTGTAGGTCCTATAGACATTATCGCATATATCGCATGCGTTCTAAAACTAGAAGTTGTAGCATTTGCGTCGAGAGATGATTTGCGATTGTATGTGTGTAGCATGATCGCATAACATGAACGCAATCCTAGGAAGTGTTAGCTGAACCCCTTCTTAACTCGTTCCCCCACATATTCATCGCATCTTCCGTATTATTAATTCTTTTCTTAACTCCGCCACATACATTTTATACTATACACAATAAACCAATCGACTGTTTGATTTATTATTATCGCAAAGTGATCTTGAAATCATCACCGCATATTGTTTTCCTTAGTCCCTGAGTTCGACCCTGGGCTTACTGATAACTTGTAGAAATACAAGTTATTTATGCTGTCTTATCTAGATATTGCAACCAAAAGAGAAGGAATATGCGTCGATTGTATGAAAATTAGCTAAAAAATACAATGATTATGAACTATCGCAATTACACCCACTAACATTGTCAAGATGGGAGAAGAGGATATTTCTACTCTGTTTTGCAGGAAACCAAGTCACCGCTTGCGATCAAGGCTCAACGAGAAACTGAACAACGCATCTCTGTCACATTGCACCCGTCAATCAACAATGAAGGGACTATTAACGCAATGACGGTGCAATGCGACAGTCGATCCCGCGTTGAATTTCAACCGCATGCGGTAATAAAAACAACATCGCATGCGAGCAACCAGTCGAAAGATGCAGCTGAGCAACGCAAACGCGGAGGATTATGACACGTGTACAATTAACTGTTGTGCATATTTGACGGTCTGATTGTATAATAGAAGGAATATTTATTCCTCCATCTTCAAAATTTTAATAACAAGAAGTGGGGTCTACAAGCCAAGAGTTAAAGATTTTCACCTATAAACACCCCCATAGAATTCAAAGAACATATACGGGATACGGGTATACTTGATACGAGGATAATTAATACGAGGGCTAATTAATGCTAGATTATTGAGAGAAAGGCTGAGCTGAATACTGATCGGAAGAAATTCGAGAAGAGAAGAGAGAAGGCCGAGAGGTGAGTCTCAGTGCGATTCTGCCAGATTCCCGCCGTGAAGCTCTGTGCTTAGATCCCTGCTACCGGTTGAGCAAGCCTGAGAGGGAAGCTCATCCTTCCACACGTTTCATACACGCCGGCAAGCAAATCTCCATCTAGATCGGCGCTAAGACGTTGGCGCTTATTTGTATTTGTTTCTAACTCTATTTCATCAAGTTTATTTCAACTTCTTAATCTCTTCATTCACAAATCATGTATCAGATGCTAAATAGTTTTATTGAATATCTTGGTCACTTTCACTTCCACTTTTCTGTCTATTTCTGTTCATCCATTAATCGTTTTCTCCATGAAGTTCTCTTAATACCTTGGTAACTAATATGGATTAAACGAGTAACTTAATCTGTGCTAAAGAGATAAATGAGTTTAACTAAGGCATACTAGACGACATCTTCACCTGTGAGAGTAGAAGTTAAGATGTCATTCTGATCTGTCGAGAGAAGGTTAGAAGAATGCGTTAACTAAAGCGAGTAGTACTTCCAAAGATGAAAGCAACCTTGCTTTCAGTACGTTCATCCATGTTTCACCACAGAGATGTGGGAACGTGGCCGATCACCGAGAGGTGTACGCCAAGGGAAAATTAGAACAGTACTTATATCTTTAACGAAATTAAGGAACTTGCGCTGTTTATATTAGTTATCTTTTCTGTTTCTACTTCGCACATAAGACTTGTCATCGCATTACACGATCTTTGCATAATCTTCGTAGCCAGCCTTGACCTCAGTATCTTGTATCATGAAACCTGTATCTTGTATCATCTTAGCTTAGATTTACTTTATCGAAATTTATTTTGTTATCACATTTTTACCTCTTTACTTTATTTTATCGCATGTTTAAATACTTGTACACAAAAGTCTTTTATAAATTGAAAAACCCCTGGTCGCATATATCACAAGCATAACGCAATAACCTAAAATAATCCCTGTGTTCGACCTCGGATCACACCGAGAAACTTGCGGTGAAATTATACTTGGTTTCAACGTAAGGAAACTTGTGACAACACACACTACGAGAACATTCGTTAATAACACTTATCTAGAAGTAGTATCATATATCATTGCGTTATAATCATCCATGTGCTGTATGACATAAGATAAAATCTATTTTGACACTTACCAGGAAACTCAGTAGGATTTATACTTAGGTCCTGTTGAGAAAACTTGTTTACACAACACATTTTCCACCAACGCAACCCTTCCATTATTTCATTGTATAAAATAACACATCAAGTTTTTGGTGTCGTTGCCGGGGACTTCGGCAATACAGTGTGCTAACGGTAATTTTGTGATCTTCTTTGCAGCTTTCAATCTCTGGCGAATTACAACCCAGAGATTGAAAGAACGTTCCGAGCATATTGAGAACCAACCGCCAACAACAAGACAAAACTCCTAGAATGGCGAACCAACTAGGAAATAAAGCACCAAATGAAAATAATGTCATGGAAAGTCCCATCCTATTGGCGAACGATCGCAATAGGCTCATTTGGGACTATGCATCGCCCAACCTCTATGATTTCTCCCCAAGAATCATGAGGCTTGCTCTTGACATATCGAGATTCGAAATGAAATCGATGATGCTGCAGATTATCCAGACTACTGGACAGTTTGGTGGAAGCCGTGGCGAGGATCCGCACACCCACCTTCGGAGTTTCATCGAGATCTGCAACACTTTTGTGTTCCCTAACATCTCTACTGAGGAGGTTTGGCTAACTTTGTTTTCATTTTTGTTGTGTGACCAGGCACGGAAATGGGCCTATTCTTTTGAGCCAGGGGAGATTACATCATGGGAGCAAGTAGTAGAGAAGTTTATGAAGAAATACTTCTCTCCAACAGACAATGCAAGGAGGAATTTAATTACCAATTTTGAACAGGATATTGACGAATCGCTCAGCGAAGCTTGGGCAAGGTTTAAGAGGCTGGTAAGAGATTACCCACATAACAGTTTACTAGACTGTTTGCAAATGGAGATTTTCTACCAAGGATTAACCCCCACATCGCAGACGGTTGCCAATGTGGCAGCAGTTGGAGGTCTGCTGAATAAAAATTATGAGGAGACCAAGAATATCCTTGATCACATTTCTAAAAATCATGAAGACTGGAGAGAAAGCAATCAAAGATTAAAAATTAAAGACAGTGATGCGAACAATGGGGCCATCATTCCTTCAGAACCAAATGACTACGATGATGAGTTTGATATAAGGCATCACAATTAATAGCACGGGGACACAAAAAGGGCACGTCAACGCAATTGCTCAAATGACCGTAAGTTGTGTCATCTGTAGAGAGGCACATCGATGGAAGAATGCCCAGGAAATCCGCAATCAATATGCTTCATAAGGAATAATCCTTTCTCTGACATGTACAACCCCGGGTCGAGAAACCACCCTAACTTCATGTGAAAAAATCAACAGCAAAGCTTTGAACTAGTGGCGTAAAAAGAAGAGCCACCCAGATTTTTCCCGCGAACCAACGGACAAACGCATAATCAAGTCAACAGTTCGCAGGCACCACAATCTTCATCCTTGGAGAGTTTCTGAAGCAATACATTGAGAAGAATGAATCAGTGCTTTAGAATCAAGCGACGTCCATCCGCAATCTTGAAATTTAGATGGGACAGATTGTGGGAAAACTCAAGAATAGACTGCAAGGAGTGTTGCCGAGCTCAAGTGAACTCCCTCGCAACTCTGGGGGTACGAAAAAGGAACAATGCTTAGCAGTTTCTTGAGCGAAAACATGACAGCGGAAGTAGGGGAGGAACAACCGAGGACCCGTTGACATGTGATTCAGAAGAGCTCAAGAAGATGAACCCAGAAGTTGCGTCCATCTTCAAGCCTCTAGAACATGAGATAGAAGAAGTCCAGCAACCACCATTCCCGCAAAGATTGAAAAAGAAACAAAATGATGAAGAAAAGATCGCTACAATGGCAGTAACGCAAAATACGATGATCCCACCAAAAATGTGCGACCCAGGAATCTTCACAATACCATGCTCAATTGGAGGGGTCGACCTTGGTCAAGCACTATGCGATCTTGGGGCGAGTATAAACGTAATGTCGTTATCAATCCTCAAACGATTGAATATAGGCAAACTCATGCCCACAATGGAGACTCTCCTACTTGCGGATAGATACCGAATACATCCCGAGGGAGAGTTGAAAGATGCTGCAATCTCAATTGACAAATTCATCCTACCGACAGACTTCATGATTTTGGATTATAAAGCGGACGAAGATGTGCCCATCATATTGGGGTGACCATTCCTCTCAATCGGTCGTGCTTAGATTGATGTGCACAAGGGGGAGATCGTGATAAATGTTAATGGGGAAAAGCTCTGGATTAAGGCAATCAAAATCCCAAAAGATCGAGAAAAGAAGAGAAAGCCGCTGTGGATGTAAAAAGTTCAAATTGAAATAAGCAGTCCCTGCGTTACTATGCGACTCAAACTCATCAGGGATGTAATCCTTTTGGAATATCCTTTTTTTATATCAATGCTTCGTGAACTTTCATTACCTTGCTTTTATCTATTATTAGATTTTTGTCTTTAAAACAAAAAAAGGGAGAACGCGATCGTGTTGAACGATCGTAGTAAATGATTTTATTAACTCTGTTTTTTATTATTATTTGACCTTCTCAATGTTTTCTTTGCAACGATCGAGGTGAATGATTACGGAGGCGCTACATGACAGACGTAACTACTTTATTCCGTCACCGCAATCGAAGAAAAGTAGTTCGCCACAAAGAAGGATGCGTTCACACACAATGCGAGCGGCAGAGCAAATTTGGGGGTTGTATCTTTCCTTGAATTTTTTTTATTCCAAATTTCTCTCTATTGCATCGCGTTTTAATTTTAAAAATTTTATCACCGCATCCTCTTTTGTTGGCACAATCATTTAACATTGATTAATTTAGTAAGTCACCACATTATTTCTCTTTGCCAATTATGATTTCAATGATGAAATGCATGCTACTATTTTTTTCGTATACACTAGAGTCAACTTAATTTTAGGATAGTCACCTCATGAAATATTTTTAAAGTTATTGGTTTGCTAGTCTTCTTTCAAACTGACCCTTTACGAAACTTCTTAAGAGCATCACATGACTTCTTTCAATTCTTTAGTAATGAGAACATTACCGCATTTTAAATTTGGGGGTGCAATATTCATTTTCGACCTTGCTATTTTGAGCTTATCTAGAAAAAAAAAATTCATAACGTTGCGATCGAGTCCTACTTGTAGTTGGATGTCTGCATGACACACATGGGGGCAAGCCAAAACGAAGGTAGGAATTGTGATCAACGCATAAATAAATGATCGCAATTCCGCTAGCAAATGGGCATGAGTTTAGACTGAGAAAGAGCGCCTTGCTCGTAGTTGGATGTCCGCATGACACACGTGAGGGCAAGCTAAAACGAAGACTGAGCACTTAGATCAGCGCAAGGATAAAAATCATTTGAGAACACCTAAGTTGGAAAAGTTTTTTTTGAAATAAATCATGTGATGGCCCTAGAATCTAGTAAAGTCTTTTTGAAGGTTAAACTTGCGGTCCCTAAATTTTAGAAATATTTTAAAACGCCTGGATAAAAATTAAGGATATTTTTGTGCATAGGATCTGAATAAGGCATCCTTGAGAAATCTAGGAAAGAGAAGGCAGTTGACTTCCTAAAGAAAATATTTAGCTTATGCTTGAGGACAAGAATTGTTTAAATTTGAGGGTGTGATAACAGGCAGAAATACACGTTATTATAGTGCAAAATTATAAAACAATGCAGAGTTGCGATGGTAAAATTATACAACATTGCATCCAAAAGCAATAAGTTCACAACATTGCGATCGCATGCGTCCATCGCATTAAAACTTATGTATTTTATGCAGGAAAATGCGTTGACGCAAGGCGGAAATGCGAGCCAAAGAAATTAACATCCGAACGCATAAGAGATTGCGACCGCAAGGCTATGCGATCGTTTGTGCTCGCGAAATCAAGATTGCGACCGCAAGGCTATGCGATCGTTTGCGCTCGCGAAATCAAGATTGCGACCATAAGGCTATGCGATCGTTTGTGTTCGAAAATTTGCTCGAGAAGGTGGCTGCATAGAGCCAGTGCATCAAGGTGGGCGCATCTGGGTGAAAGCTTAATAAATCACGATGGGATAGAAAGCTGGTGACGGTCGATTTCGAATTAAGTTGACCAGCCGTTAACGAACTACTGTAGCAAGTACACTCAACATTTCGTTGACAAATATTCGGCACATCAGACAGAGAATTAATGCCATCCCATCAGTGCAATCATAAGAAAGAAAAGCCTTTCACCCCGAAGCTCTATAAATACCGAAGGCCACCTTCAATTCAACTAGTTCATTTAGTTAGATAATTTTCCCTTTAGATAGAAGTAGCCTTGTCCATAGTTTTCTTTTACTTAGAAGGTGGGGCGAGAGAAGGGAAGAGATGTCGAAAGATCGCCCTGGTCAGCTCGAGAGAGAACCCAGGAGGTGTGGAAAAATAGAGAGAGAGTCGATTCTTGCGAGAGCAAGATTATCTTTTGAGCAGAGTAGAGAAGAACAGT
The DNA here is from genome assembly GCF_027475165.1 of Benincasa hispida. Classification (NCBI taxonomy): domain Eukaryota; kingdom Viridiplantae; phylum Streptophyta; class Magnoliopsida; order Cucurbitales; family Cucurbitaceae; genus Benincasa; species Benincasa hispida. The sequence continues at coordinate 68,078,108 of NC_143479.1, read as the reverse complement.
GTAAAAGCCTTGGGAAGCAAGAAATTACTACCAGGCTCTTTATTCTTATTCTGCATTGTCATTCTGTGTTTCGTTTATATATCTATAAAATGGAACTTACTTATCTACATCTGTTCACTCTCTTTAAAGCATGCATGAGTAGCTATATCTATCGAATGGGTTGAGAAGAACTTAGCTAACATGACCTGGGATCTTCATTGCATTCGATCATCTCGTCTTATGTTGCGCCCAACACACTTTAGAGCTACTCGAGAGAGTCTAAAGAAATAACCTAAGACTTGAGAGAGCTAGGTTAGAATCTAGACTCAAGAGAGCAAGATTAGATAGAATCTAGACTCGAGAGAGCAAGATTAGATCTGCATAAGCAAGAGATAGAGACTTAGAGATAAGCTATGTTTGTCAACATGCATCGCATGCACCCTAGAGATAGGTTATGGTATTATGCGGTCGCCTTGTATGTGTATGTGTCCATCGTCATCGCATAGACAAGAATAAAGGTTTATGTGTAAGTCCTATAGACATCATCGCATTTATCGGATGCGTTCTAAAACTAGAAGCCGTAGCTTTTGCATTGAGAGATGATTTGCTATCGTATGTGTGTAGCATGATCGCATAACATGAACGCAATCCTAGGATGTGTTAGCTGAACCCTTTCTCAACTCGTTCCCCTGCATATTCATTGCATCTTCCAAATTATTAACTCGTTTCTTAACTCTGCCTCATACATTTTATACTGTACACAACAAACCAACCAACTCTTTAATTTATTATTACCGCAAAGTGATCTCGAAATCATCATTGCATATTGTTTTCCTTAGTCCCTGAGTTTGACCCTGAGCTTACCAAGAAACTCAGTAGGATTTATATTTGGGTTCTGGTGAGAAAACTTGTTTGCACAACACATTTTCCACCAACGCAACCTTTCCATTATTTCCTCGCATAAAATAATGCAAAATCAAGTTCAAGTATTCATATAATAGTCATGGATCTTTGTTTATTGGATTTAGACTTTTATATATAGAACTTATAAAATCAATAATAAGTTTAATGACTATAGAATATGTTTATCTTTTTACAAACTGCGAGTTTTAGGATATAAAATCAAACACCATCATAGTAAAAGAAAGCAACCAAAGAACACAATTCAATCAGTCTCAGTATTCTTCCTAACCAAAATCAACTCTTTTTCAAAATGTTAAAAAATTTTCAATTTTTCCTCAAAATCAACAACAACATGCATAAAACAATCAACTCAAAACAGCATGCATAAAAGCACAAAGTATGTCCCCCTATCCCAAACTTAAAAAGATGCATTGTCCCCAATGCATAACATCTAAAACGATCACACAACAGATGAGTAAAACAAGTTTGGGTAATGAGCAGGGATTCACGAATCTGGATGGCGAACTGGTGCTTGAAAACACTTGAGCATCCTCTCTAACCTGAGTATCAAAACAAAATAATAATGAGGTGGCTCTTTATCCTTAAAAAATTCGAATAACAAATAAAATCAAAATTGAATTAAAACTAGAACACTTGGGTTGCCTCCTAAGAAGCGCTTAGTTTAACGTCTTTAGCTTGACCAGGTCTCTAATTCAGACAACTTTCAAGGTGGCTTCATCATTCCATGCACAATAACACCTGAAATATATAATTTTCTCCCGCACTGACATTGACATAAAAAATTAGTCGAAGAATAGTTATTAGAAAAAGCATAATCTTCTCACCATTCATCCACCAATTCAATATCTCCCTTACGAATATAATCGAGAAAACTTGTACTTTCCTTTGGAGATTGTTTAGAACAACTTACCTTTTCCTTGCCCTTTCCTTTAACAAGAGATTGTTCATAATGTTTACCATCTACTTCATTGATCTCTTGGCACAAACTATGTTTATCATCTACTTCATTGATCTCTTGGCACAAACTTACAGGCTCATTTGGTTTTGAAGAACGAAAGATGTTGAATTTTACCTCTTCATCATTCACCCGAAATGTAAGCTTGCCATCATAAACATCAATCAAAGCTCTACTTGTGGCTAGGAATGGTCGTCTAAGGATGATGGGAATTTCAACATCTTCTTCCATGTCTAGGACCACAAAATCTGCTGGAAAGATTAAATCGCCGACTTTAATCAAAACATCCTCTACTACACCACGAGGGTAAGTGAGGGAACGATCTGCCAATTGCAATGAGATCGTCGTCGACTGTACCTCTCCTTTGTCCAGTTTCCTGTACAAAGATAAAGGCATTATATTAATTGAGGCTCCTAAATCACATAAGGCCTTATTTACCGTCAGACTCCCTATAGTGCAAGGAATCATTAAACTCCTAGTATCCTTTAATTTTTGTAGTAGCTTCTTTTGCAATATAGCACTGCATTCCTCATTTAAGCTAACCATCTCATACTTTTTGAACTTCTTCTTTGAAGACAACGTTTCCTGCATGAGTGAGAGTGGCTTAACATTGCCCTCAATAAGCCTTCTATTTTAGGGGTAAGACTGGATAGATAACTGGGACATAGTTCTGCAAGACGGAATTCACTTCTATCCATCTTAGGGTTAGTAGATAGGTTATTTTCTTAAGTATTGACTCCTGGTCTTGAAAAAAGAGGCCCAGCCCTTTCTATGACAAAGAGGGACTCGGTTTATTGGTAGGATCATAAACCAATTGCTAATGAGAGGATCAGTAGAAACTTAAGAAGCAAGATATAATAGGGTAAGACGGTAATTTTGACCTAGCTATAAATACGAACAATCTATGAAGGATCGATTTACTGATTATGGTTAAATCAAGTGGACAGAAAGATATCTACAGTGAGGAGAGTGGAACTACTGAGCTATAGTAGAGTGTCTTGGTGGTTAATGAAGAATGATTAATTCGATTTAAAGAGTTTAACCAATTAATCTCAAATCGTTGGAACTCATGAACTGTAGGTCCATTAGGTCCCTCTACTAGCTCGTAAAAGGATTAAACCTTAGAATAACATGTTGAGAGAATTTGAAATGTTCAAATTTGGTTTAGGATTTGGATTATTGTATTCGTTTAATTGACGAATTAAACGATTTTTGGAGAGTTCAAGATATTTAAATATGATTTAAATATTAAATATATGAATAGTGATTCATGTTTGAATTAGGTGTTTTATAAATTTAATATTTGATATTAAATTAATTAACTAAAATTTTCAATTAATTGATTAATTAAAATTTTTAATTAATTAATTAATTAAAATTTGAATTTGTGAAATTCAAAAAATTAATTTGATTAAATTAATTTAATTGTAAAGAAAGAAATAGAATTAAATTAAATTTCATTTATTATTTATGAAATTTTATGAAATTTCATTTAATATTAATTTAAATGAAGTTAGTGGGAAAAATTGGATTTTTCCACTAATTCATACACCAAATCTACTTTGATAGTGGGATTTTAAGTGTCAATCCCACATTACAAGTTTTTTCATGCTCATTTTGCTTAAATAAAGTTTGAATCTTAGAAATTTGAGGCATGCAACCTGAAAAAAAGGAAAATTCTATCATTTTTTTTCCTCAGTTCAACTCTCAAAATCCACCTAAATCTCCCTCAATTTGGATTCCACAATCCAATATAAGGCCTGAGAATATTAGAGAAGACTCTTGTGGTAGTCTACTTCAAGGATTGAAGAAGAAATTTGTGGAGATTTGGAGTAATTAAGTGGATTCAACAAAGGTTGTATTCTTGAAATCTTATTTCTATTATTATCATGAACTCACATGTTTCTTTTCTAAAATTAATATAATTAGAGTGCTTAAGATCCTAATAGCTTCTGTATGTTGAACATCAACTCCATCACATCCGAGCTTCTAAACCTCTCTAAGCTTCAAATTTCCAGAATCCCTGAAACCCCTTTCTTTCCTGTTTTCTTCTCCAAATATCATCAGAATCCATGGCTTCCTGATAACGGGCAAAAATGCATATTATTACAGCGCAAAGTTATAAACCAATGCAGGATTGCGATGGTAAAAATATACAATATTGCGTCCAAAAGCATTGAATTCACAACATTGCGATCGCATGCGTCCATCGTATTAAAACAGCTAACTTATGTATTTTCGTGCAGAAAATGCGTTGACGCAAGGCGAAAATGCGATCCGAAGAAATTAACGTCCGAGCGCATTAAGAGATTGCGACCGCAAGGCTATGCGATCGTTTGCACTCGCGATAATCTGTTCAAGAAGGTAGCCATATAGAGCCGGTGCATCAAGGTGAGCACATCTGGGTAAAAGCTTAATAAATCACGATGGGACAGAAAGCTGATGACGATCGATTCCGAATTAAGTTGACAAGCCGTTAACGACCTACTGTAGCAAGTACACTCAACTTTTCGGTGACAATTATTCGGCACTTCAGACATAAAATTAATGTCATCCCATCAGTGCAATCATAAGAGAGAAGAAGCTTTTCACCCTGAATCTCTATAAATACCGAAGGCCACCTTCATTGAAGGAGTTCGACTAGTTTTTACAGTTAGCTCAGTTTTACGAATTTTCCCTATAGATAGAAGTAGCCTTGTTCATAGTTTTTCTTTTACTTAGAAGGCGGAAGCGAGAGAAGGAAGATTACACCGAGAGAACGTCATGGTGAACTCAAAAGAGTGCCGGAGAGTGTTGAAATTAGAGAGAGGGCCAACTCTTGCGGAAGCAAGAACATCTTTTGGGCAGAATAGAGATAACACAGTGTAAAAGCCTTGGGAAGCAAGGAATTGCTACCAGGCTTTCTACCCTTATTTTCCATTGTCATTTTGTACTTTGAACCTATTTATAAAATGGAAATTGAAACTTTATATCTGTCCACTCTCCGTACATTACGCATGAGTAGCTAAATCTATCGAATGGGTTGGGAAGCACTTAGCTAGCATAACCTGAGAACTTCATTCTATGCGATTATCTTGTATTATGTATGTGTCATTCGTCCATTAAGGATACTCGGGAGGGTAGACTAAGGATAGAATCTAGGCTTGGAAAAGTCAGATTAGAATCTAGGCTCGAGAGCGTCAAATTAAAACTGCATAATCAAGAGATAGAAGCTTAGGAATAAGCTCTGTTTGCTATTAACGCATCGCATGCACCCTTGAGATAGGTTGTAATTGTATGCGGTCGCCTTGTCCTTGTGTGCATCTTTCATCATCGCATAGGCAAGAAGTAGAGACTTAGAAATAAGCACTATAGACATTATTGCTTTCATCGCATGCGTCCTAAAGTTGGAAGCTACCGCATTTGCATTGGAAAATGAACTACTGTCGCATGAGTGTAGCATGATCGCATAGCTTGAACGCATTCTCAGGGAACGCTAGCTAAAGACCTTCTCAACCTGTTCCTCTACATACTCAGTATATCTGTCGCAAAATTACTCTTCCCTCAAATCTGCCGCATACATTTTATAACTTAAACAACAAACTAACCAACACTTCAATTTATTTGTTACCGCAAAGTGATCTAAAATTACCATTGCATACTGTTTTCCTTAGTTCCTGTGTTCGACCCTGGGCTTACCAGGAAACTCAGTAGGATTTATACTTAGGTCTTGCTAAGAAAACTTACTTACACAATGGATATTCCACTGACGCATTCTAGACCATTATTTCATCGCATAAAATAATGCATCACTTCTCAAAAGCAAAGCAACAAAATGCCCGTCTCTGAGGCTGATGGAAGTTGTCTTTCTCAGCTTGAGTCTTCGAATCCAACAACAACCAATCCCATTTCGATGATGGAAGAAACTTTCCTTGCAGACTTCTATCGGGCCCTCGCCCAGCCAGAAATCGCCGGCCAACCTCCCATCCCAAAACCATCTTCCATAAACCCATATTTTCTCCGACCATCTTGACCACATCACAAAACCACGAGGGATAGTGCAAGAAGAATGTCCCTGCCAGTAGTCCTATGCTGGTCGCACTAATACTTCCATTTGAGAGTAAGCTCAAGAGAAAAGACTATAAAGAATTATTTGGTAACATCTTAAGCACTATCGAAAAGAATGGTGGCTTGGTGGAAGTAGGGGTAGTCAACCAGCCAATTAGGAAAGAAGGACACCAGGATGGAATAGTGGTGGTGTCATCCCAAGGTTCAGCCCTTGTGGCCAAGGATCCTAAAGGGAAAGCGGCAGTGGACCCTGATGATGGACCCATCAAGGCTGTTGTAGAGGAGTTGGATACGAAGAAGAAAGAAAAAAACAAAGAGAAAAAAGAGGAGAAGGAAAAGGAAGAAAAAGAGAAGCAGGAAAAGAAGAAGAAAAAGGAAAAGAGGAGAAAGAAGAAAGAGGAGAAACGTCGACACAAAGCTAAGTGTCAGATGATAGAGGAGCAATCCACCAATGCACGAGTGGAAGAACCATTGGCGAAGAAGTTTTTTGAGCCAATTGAACACATGAACGTTAAGCTCCCAAGTGCAAGGGTGGCCATATCTGAAGCCACAGCTCGGATGAATGAAGAAGATGAGGATGATGTACATGAGCCTCTCATCCGACGGTTAGGAAAAAGTGAAGAAAAAGTGGCTGATGGGCCTAAGGTAAAAGAGAAAGTGATCAGTTCTAAGGTCACTGCAACCGTGTTCGCTATAGACCAGGCTTGTGCACGGCTAGATGAGTGCATTGAGATGGAGAAGAAGAGAAAGGCTGAGTTAATCGAGAAAGCTAGCCAGATTAATACCTCCGGTGATTTGGCAAGGAAGCTGCATCAAGAAAAGATTAGCCGCGACAATGCAGCGATTGAAGAAGAATTCAGGAATAAGTAGAAGGAAGATAATGAAGGAACTCTTATCAAAGAGTACCTCTGAGTGAAAGCAAGATCGTTCCAAACTCATTGTGACCAAATTACCACATTCACAATCAACCAGAATAGATATGCATTTAACAACAAATTACAAGCATGCTTTGAACTTTATATTAAAGAGAACGAATTACATACTAGTTAAAGAACCCTTCTTTGCCTCAAATCTCATTCTCGTCCAAGCACTGCTTCTCTCGCTCTCGCTGAGATCTTCCAAACAATCGTCCACCAAATCGTCTACCCATGAACGACCTCTTCACGAACACGGCAGCATGGAAGACACCACCACTTGGAACCCTCGGTATTCTCGATGTGAGAATCAAAAAGGTGTGGGCTCTTTTGGATTTGGCGAGGGAAGGAGGAAGAAACAATCGTATACCACGACTAGGCATGTTGGAGAAGTCAGGTGTCTATTGTATAAACGATGCTTAATCGTTTAGGTAGAGGTACAAGATCGTTTAGTAAAAGGGACACAATCGTATAGACAATCGTTTAGTAAGACGCTCAGGTGCGCGATCGTTTAGAAAGAGTTAGACGATCGTTTCGAAAATCCTATGCGATCGTTTAGTAAATCAAGCGCGTGTATATGATCGTTTAGAAATGTTGAGCTATCGTGTATGCTCTCGGTTTGCTATGTGGTAGGTAGTATACACTACTCGTGAGCGAATGTTTGATACTTTTGCAAAACGTAAACAATTTTCGTTTTATCTTTTAGTTACGAAAACTGAATGCAACCTTCCACTATCTCATGCAGTTACAGAGAAAAAGCTAGCATAAGTATCCTATAATTGTCAAAATTAAATAATAAATATAATCATAATATATTCATTAACCTATGGTTTAATATCACATCAAATACAACATATGAACCATAGTCTTTTCTCCTCCACTAGATATAAATCATATTTATATCCATTTCTTCCAATTAATGTATCTCATACATCATGTCAACTATATGATATATAATTGACCACTTCAATCATATCATATATAATCGAACTTCCTCTTGTCAATTTGAAAACTTCAAACTGACTCAAAAACTGATTCTCAACTTGAATCCATTTAGCTACCAAGTGGACCTTATGGACTTACGACTCAAAGCTCCAACAGTACATGAATAGCTGACTAAACTCTTTAGCCACGAGATCCACCATTCGTGAACTGCCAGGCATTCCACTAAAGATCGACAGCTACACTATTCTCACCACAAATATATTTATGTGTCCATCAGATATAACCAATCAATAATACGATAATCCTTCACAGATGCTCGTAAGTACAGTTGGGTCAATTTATCATTTTGCCCCTGTAGTTACATCTATCTTCTTAAGTACCACCGATCCCTCTAATGAACAATACAACATAGTCCTACTATGTGTGGACACCTCTCGAGCCATGAGAAGGTGAGGCGCCACATCGTTAAAGCCCCAGAATCAACCTTAAGGGAGCAATTTATCCACTTACCCTGCTTCGAGGAAGGAGTGAATTCCATCTTGTGTAGCTGACTTCCCAGCTTCCAAATCAGACGAATCCCCAAAGTGGTAGGTTTGAGTTGGCGATCTAGCCACCCGCACCCATGCAAATCAAAGCATCGCCCTCATGATTGAGGTCATGTTACCTATGGTCATCCTAGTGAAGTGAAGTCTCTGTCATGAAGCGCGTTATATAACAAGACTATAACACATCATTGTCTGGTCTTATACAAACTCCTTTGTATAGGACGCCCTTGCTCGCATGTTTCCACATGAATGATCAGGATCAGACCATTTGTAGTAAGTCACAACACTTGTAACTATTCTACAAAGCGGCCGCATTAATGTTACTAGGATAAGGTATCCCTCCTATATCCATATACTACAGACCATTTTGGTTATCACTTAAGGCATGATGCACCTGTATGTCTCCACATACATGCTTAAGTTACAAACGACAACCAGGGATATTAGTCTATTGGTTTATGGTAAAGTAAATAAAATATCCAATTTTCCATAGACAAAAGTGAAGAAAATATCATATATTATACTTCAAAAGCGTTTGTTCAAAACTATGTTTATAAACTACAAGACCCAACGAGAGTTTAGGGCATCAACCCCAACAATCTCCCGCTTGTCCTAAAGTGAGTGGAGTGTACAAAAAACTAATACAAAACAATAAACTAGGGCATTAAGGCCCAATACGAAATATCTCCCACTTGCCCTAGTCCAGCTGCGGGCGGTCCTTTAGACCTATGCTTTAAAGGTGATCCTAAAAAACTTTAGTCATGAGAGCATTCGTAATCGGGTCAGCAACGTTGTGCTCCAAAACGATCTTCATGATTATCACGTCCCCTCAATGCACTATCTCACGGATGAGATAATTCTTCTGCTCTATATGTTTGTCGAGCTTGTGACTCCTGGGCTCCCTGGAGTACGCCACAACACCACTATTTTTACAATAGAGGGTGATGGGTCTAGACAAGCCTTCGTAAATGGGTTAGCAACGTCGTGCTCTGAAGCGATCTTCGTGACTATCACGTCCCCTCGATGCACTATCTTGTGAATGAGATGATACTTCCACTCTATATGTTTTCCGTGCTTGTGACTCCTGGGCTCCCTGGAGTTCGCCACAGCACCACTATTGTCACAATAGAGGGTGATATGCCTAGACATGTCTAGAACAACTTCCAGATCTATCAGGAACTTCCATAGCCAAACAACCTCCTTATCAGCTTCACAAGCCATTACATACTCGGCCTCCATCGTGGAGTTGGCGATGCACCCTTGCTTAGTGCTTTGCCACACTATTGCTCCTTCGTTAAGAGTAAAAACTGACCCTGAAGTGGACTTCCTAGAGTCCTTATCAGTCTGAAAGTCTGAATCCGTGTATCTAGTAAGGATCAAATCCCTAGTTCTATGCACGTGCACTTAGTCCCTTGTTCTTCAAAGATACTTGAGGATGTTCTTAACTATGATCCAGTGAACCTCGCCTGGGTTAGACTGATACCTACTGACTATTCCCACAACATAGTAGATGTATGGTCTAGTATAGAGCATCAGATGCATCAAACTGCCAATGATAGATGCATATGGAACCCGTTTCATCTTCTTAACCTCTTGAAGTGTCTTAGAACACATTTCCTTAGACAAAGTAACTCCATGCCTGAACTACAGTAGGCCGCTTTTGGAGTTCTACATCAAGTACTTGAGCAACATCTTGTTAAAGTATGATGCCTGACACAGTGCTAGCACTTTGTTCTTATGATCTCAAAAGATCTGTATACCAAAAACAAACTGAGCCTCTCCCGAATCTTTCATTTGGAATTGGATCGCTAGCCAGTTCTTAACAGCAGTTAGTAGTCCTACATCATTCCCAATGAGTATGATATTGTCTACATACAACAATAGGAAAACTACTGAATTGTTGATGATTTTCTTGTAGACATAAGGCGCATCAATGGTTTAGTCAAAGTCGTACGATTTGATCACAGTATCAAACCAAATATTCCAAGATCGAGACACCTATTTCAACCCGTAAATGGATCGATTTAGCTTGCAAACTTTTTGCTCTTGACTTTGAGTTATGAATCCCTCAGGCTGCACCATAAATAGTCTCCTCAAGATTGCCATTCAGAAAGGTAGTCTTGAAATCCAATTGCCAAATCTCATAATCATAATAAGTGGTAATGGATAGGAAGATGCGGATTGACTTCAACATGGCAATAGGTGAGAAAGTCTCCTCATAGTCGACTCCTTCCACCTGCATATAACCCTTTGCCACAAGTCGAGCCTTGAAGGTTTGTACCTTCCCATCGGCACCCTGTTTCCTCTTGTAGATCCATTTGCAACCTATAGGTCTAACCTCATCAGGTTGATCTACAAGATCCCATATTGAGTTAAAGTACATCGAGTCCATCCCGAGATCCATGGCTTTGACCTATTCATCCCAGTCAACATCCTCCATTGCCTTCTGATTAGACAATGGATTCTTTATTTCGCCATTGGCTACAATAGCCAGGATTTTCGTGAAATCCAGATAGCAAACAGGTGGGTTTGCAACCCTCCCACTGCATCGAGGTTCCCTCAACTCTTGAGGTGGAACCGACCTACCAGATGAACTATCATCAATGACTCTTGCTGATGAAGCAGGCCCTTCAACAACTTTTGTTGAAGTTTTAGTAGTTTCGTTGAAAAGCTCACCTAACATGATCTTACTACATGGATTGTGCTCTCTAATATGATCTTCCTCCAGGAAGGTGGCATTCATAGACACAAACACTCTGTTTTCCATAGGATCATAAAATTAACCCCCTCGTGTACCTTTGGTTCCAATTTCTTTGGTTAGCATCAAGCATATGTGCTGGGCAAACCCATACGTAGAAGTGGCATAAACTAGTTTTACGCCCATTCCACAACTCCAGAGGTGTTCTTGCAACACTCTTCGAAGGAACACAATTGAGTATATACACTGCAATCTCCTCTGCAATAACCCCAAAACGAGTCCAGTAAGGAAGCGTAACTCATCATTGACCAAACAATGTCCGACAAGGTTCTATTTCTCCTCTCTGCTACACCATTCTGCTAAGGTGTACCCGACACTGAGAGTTGGGAAATAATTCCATGTTCTATCAAATAGTCCCGGAATCCCGAATCCAAAAACTCTCCACCTCGATCCGATCCAAGTGCCTCAATCTGTCTATCCAATGCATTTTCAACTTCATTCTTGAACTCTCTGAACTTTTCAAAGGATTCAGACTTTCGTTGCATCAAATAAACATACCCATACCTAGAGTAATCATCAGTAAAGGTGATAAAATACTCATAGCCTCCCTTGGCTCGCACATTCATTGGACCACAAAGGTCAGAATGCACTAACTCTAGAGGCTCGTTGTCTCGATAACCTTTTCTAGTCAAAGATCTTTTAGTCATCTTATCGTCAAGGTAAGATTCGCACACCGGTAAAGAATTTTTATCTAACTCAATTAGAAGTCCATTCATCACCAACCTCTCAATCCTATTGAGATTGATGTGCCCTAATCAAAGGTGACAAATTTGGGCATTTTCTTTTCAAGAAACCCATTAACGTTTATTTTGAGTTACGACAGTTTTAAACATCTCTAGGTTATGGAGGGAACTCGTTGCTAATGACCTTAACAAATACAAGTTATTTTCCAGATTTGCTATATAGATTTCAACTCCATCTTTATAAATAAACACTTTATTCAAATTAAATTCAAGAGTATATTTACACTGTAACAAGAACTTTACAAAAATTAAGTTCCTTTTCAACTCGAGAACCCCAAATACATCATGTAGTACAAGAAATTTCTTTTATAAAGTCAACTGGATCCCTCCTATTGCCACAACTTAGACGACATGCCCAGTGCCTACTCGCATCGTCATCTCACCAACCTCCAGCTACCGCCAGGATCTAATCCCCTGAAAAGAAGAACAAATATGATTAGTGGCGCCTGAATCAATAATCCAAACAGAATCATCATTCTCCACTAAGCAATTTTCCAAGACTAGTAAATCATATTTACCTTGTTTTGACTTAGCCTTGGCCACCTTCTTCTCCTTAAGCTTACAAGGACAATTTCTCTTCTAGTGTCCATCATGGTTGCAGTGGAAACACTTTCCCTTGTCAACCGGCGTTAGATGCCTATTCTGCTGGGCAAAAGGTTGTGGGTTAGCAGGTGCCTTCACTTTCCCCTTACCACCCTTCTTCTTTTTCCACTTTCTAGTGTAAGGAGTAGAAGGTGTAGATTTCGTTCCTGAGGTCAAACCTCGATGGAATGTCTTTGAAGACGAGGCAACATTTGCCTCACCTCCCCTCTTTTCCTTACTTTTCAATAAGGATTGGAATTTCTGAAACTCGTTGAGGAGAGTTGTAAGGGTATAGTCCACTTTGCTCAAAATCGCCTTGCGAAAAAAGTGCAGGAAGCTATTCGGCAACGAATGCAGGATAATGCTAACCTGGCTGCCCTCATCGATCCTAGACCCATTCATCTTTTCCACATTGAAGTAGACCATCATGTTAAGCACGTGTTCTCGAACAGAGGTGCCTTCTTCCATTTTGGAGTTGAAGATGCATTTCAGAGCCTCGTGCTTGAGTTATCCAGACAATTGTCCGAACATCCCCTGTAGGGACTCCATGATCTCACGCGCTTGGACCATGGGCTCATGCTTCTTGGCGGACACGTCGTTAAGACTGGCCAAGTAGGTTTGGGGCTTCTCATTCGCCTGTGTTCAATGCTCATAAGCCTCCCGAACATTTTGAGCGACGTTAGGAGATGGAATAGGAGGATACTCCTCTGTAAGGACGAATCTGAGATCATCGATGATAAGTATTGTTGTGATCTTGTGTTTTCAACTAGTGTAATTCTCACCAGTCAATTTGTCGGCGCTAAGTAGAGCTAATGTGGCTAGCCATTCAAAACGTTGCTAAAAATAGAATAAAATTTAATAAGTTTGTGTTAAACCACATTTTAACACAAATTTTAGTTTTAGCAAAATGGTTTTTAAGTACCCCAAGTGAAAAAACTTCTATTTCGCAATGATGCCCTAGCGAGACAGGACAAACGTCACCAATGGGGTGATCAGATGCCTCTTCATTGGGATGAGACATTCTTAACCATTAGGTAGAACCAACTCTTGGAACTGCACCTAACAATCACCATTCGTTGGGTCCAGAACTGTTAACCCTTAACAATTCCGCATAAGTGTAACCCCTCATTTTCGGCCCTACAGTCCCATCCTAATGTGCCCATCGTAGGCAAAAAGCAGATTAGGAAAAGAGACTAAACGACCTTATCCTATACATGAGATCAAATAAAGAAACATGCAAAACTGCCATTCTATAGGGGGACACTCCCAGGGTGCCTCGAGGCGATGCACAGAAACTTTATCCATCTAACGAGAGAGACCATGGGATATGCTGTCGCATGTTTCGCTCCCACTTACTATGAATATTCTCTCCATCCACCTTGATATTAACCTACCCAAACACCATCCTTTAGAGGGACACTCCCAGGGTGCCACGAGGCTGAGGATAGATCTCATGGTGTGGGCAATAAAGGGAGAAACGTGAGAGGTTTACATGAAGTTTCAGATACCCCAAGTACCTCCCACTGAATGTTCTACCTAGGGGTTTATTAACTTAGACCATCTGGCTACTGATTTTAATCTAATTCAGTTTAATTTGCCCAAAAAAAACTCTTGTCTTTGAAATTAAACAACTTCAAGTAGTCACATTAAACTCTTTAATGGATTGTCCTCAAATTTGCATTCATGCATCAAATCTTTCTAATTCACCTTTCCAGGTAGGTTCCCAGGTATGGGTGTTCCGTTTCTATCACCTTAAATATCCCAGCCTAGATAGAACTTGCCTTAGCGAAAAGGTCCCTTATAGATAGATTTGCTATACTTTAACCTTTTATTAGTCAATTTAATCCTATTAAACTGATTAAAAGATTAAAGCCTAGGTTGCTAATCTCATTAGAACCCTGATCTTAGACCTATCTCCACCAAGTTTTAAAACACTTTTAAAACCATGATTTAAACCTAAGTTCACATGCATGTCTTTCTAACAAATTTTAGTTCTAATTTCCTTATAACTCTTATAAAAGAAACAACTAAAACCGTCATTGCCACATAACTAGGTATTTATAACACTTATGAATTTAACCTATGTGTCATGCTTCATGCAATGTCCATTCATTACTATACATAACTTTTATATACATATAACGAACCAAGCAAACATGCTTCCATACACCCTTATACTATCATACTTATAATATAAAGATGATGCATGTCTATGCTTTATGCATGCATAAATATAACTCTTATTTATATGATGCATGACCATGCTCTTATGTAATTTAAATCATGCTTCTCTAAATCATAACACTTACAATAAAGAGATGATGCATGACCAATGCATAACTTAAGGTGGGATTTCTTCTTTATGGAAAACTATATGACATATAAATAAACAATATGTACATTCACAAAAGATTAATGGACCACAATGAAATGCCTCAAAACCAGAAAGAAAAATTCTATCTATTACATTTTCCATTGAGCAAACCGGTTCACAGGCGAACCGAGTCTTGAACCGCCTGGGTGAAGCTCCCATCGTTTAGTAAATGTGACCAGGTATACAATCGTTTAGCTACGATCGAGTACCAATAACTATGTGATGAAGCATGAGGTACTCGATCGTTTAGCGCAGAGGACGAAACACGCGAGTCCTATACGATTGTTGAGATGACAAAGTTGCTGTAAAGATCGATAATCTAGATGATCACTTAATAAGCGACAAGTAAACGTTTTACTCCCTGATTGTGTGTGAGGAACTTAGCGATGAAGCTTGCTGAGCTACACGTTCATCTAGTGCGCAAACGTCAACCTGCTCTCGAGTATCTGATACTTTATGATCGTTTACCCCATTGTTTACACGACCTGACCAACGTTTGGTCGTCTTCATCCTTGAAGAACAACTACTCCTTTCCTTAAAGCTTCTTCATGAACAACTCACATACTCAAACACTTTGAAATTACAGACTCGATGACCAGTTAATACGCCCAAAAACATAGGGGCCCTTACAATTGAATGTAAAAGAACTTAAATGACCAGAGGCTTCATCCTAGAAAACTCCATTAATCCACATCCACAAACATACGTTTAACGCTTAAACAAAAGGTAGACATGCTTTACCCACCGAGAAAGTAAATGCTATTCTTTTCATCAACGAATTTAGAATATCAGAACCTGACTTTGATACCAATTGAAGGAACTCTTATCAAAGAGTACCTTTGAGTGGAAGTATGATCGTTCCAAACTTATTGTGATAGAATTACTGCATTCACAATTAAACAGAATAGATATGCATTTAACAACAAATTACCGGCATACTTTGAACTTTATATTCAAGAGAACGAAATACATACCAGTTGAAGAACCCTTCTTCGCTTCAAATCTCGTTCTCGTCCAAGGATTGCTCCTCTCGCTCTTGCTGAGATCGTCCAAGCAATTGCCCACGAAATCGTCAGCCCATGAACGGCCTCCTCACGAACACGGTAACAAGGAAGACACCACCACTTAGAACCCTATGCGAGTGTTTTGAAAGTTGAGCTATCATGTATGCTCTCGGTTTGCTATGCGATAGGCAGTATACACTACTTGTGAGCGAATGTCTAATACTTTTGCAAAATGAAAACAATTTTCATTTTATCCTTTAGTTACGAAAACTGAATGCAACCTCCCACTATCTCATGCAGTTATAGAGAAAAAGCCGGCACATTATCCTATAATTTTCAAAATTAAATAATAAATATAATCATATTATATTCTTTAACCTATAGTTTAATATCACATCAAATGCAACAATGAACCATAGTCTTTTCTCCTTCACTAGATATAAATCATATTTATATCCATTTCCTCCAATTAATATATCTCATACATTATGTCAACTATATGATATATAATTGACCAGTTCAATCATATCATATATAATCGAACACTCTCTTGTCAATTTGAACACTTCAAACTGACCCAAAAACTGATTCTCAAGTTGAATCCATTGAGCTACCAAGGGGATGGACCTATGGTTTGTAGCTCCAACAGTACGTGAATAGCTGACTAAACTTTTTAGCCACGAGATCCACCATCCGTTAACTACCAGACATTCCATTACAGACCGACAGCTGCACTCTTCTCACCACAAATATATTTATGTGTCCATCGGATACAACCAATAACTGGAACGATAACCCTTCACAGATGCTTGTAAGTACAACTAGGTCAATTTATCGTTTTTCCCTTGTAGTTACATCTTACTTCTTAAGTACCATTGATCCCTCTAATGAATAATGCAACATAGTCCTACTATGTGTGGATGCCTCTCGGGCCATGAGATGGTGTGTGGTGCCACATCGTTCAAGCCCTGAAATCAGTCCTTAAGGGAGCAATCTATCTACTTACCCTTGCTTCGTGGAAAGAGTGAATTCCATCTTGTGTAGCTGACTTCCCAGCTCCCAAATCAGACGAATCCCCAAATTGGTAGTTTGAGTCGGCGATCTGGCCACTCGCACCCATGCAAATCAAAGGACCACCTTTAAAGGCAGGAGTTCCCAACTCACTCAGGATTGAGGTCCTGTTACCTATAGTCATCTTAGTGAATTGAAGTCTCTATCATGAACGATGTTATATAATGAGACTTTAACACTTCATGGTCCGGTCTTATACACATTATATAATAGGACGCCTCCGCTCGCATTTCTTCACATGAATGATCAAGATCAGACCATTTGTAGCAAGTCACAACACTTGTAACTATTCTACAAAGTGGGTTGCATCTGTAGCATTACCAGGATAAGGTATCCCTCCTATATCCATATACTACAGACCATTTTGGTTATCACTTAAGGCATGATGCACCTGTATGTCTCCCCATATATGCTTAAGTTACAAACAACAACCAGGGATCTTAGTTTATTGGTTTGTGGAAAAGCAAATAAAACATCCAATTTTCCATCGAGAAAAGTGAAGAAAATATCATATATTATACATCATAAGCATTTGTTCAAAACTGTGTTTACAAACTACAGGACCCAACGAGAGTTTAGGGCATCAACCCCAATAGATAAGTGTATCGAGGTTATAGCTCAGGCGCCGAGTTGAGAGATGGAGGAAGAGGAGGAAGAAGAGAGAAGAAAAAGAGAAGAAAAAGAGGCAGAAAGGAAGGAGAAAATTTTGCATTGAAAGGAGGAGAAGAGAATAGAAAAAAAACAGTGGAAGAGAGAGAAGAATGAAAAGAAGAAGAAGAAAAAATAGTTGGGTGCATAGTTGCTGAGCGCTCAAAGGATGTAAAAGCCCAAGCAAAGGGCAAAGGAAAGGTGGTGGAGACATCCCGCACCAAAGGTCTCATAAAGATAGGGAAGAAGGAAAATGATGATGTGTTGCTAAAAATGAGGTTCTTCCCGATGCAATCACCACTACCCAATTACATCACCAGCATCATCATAGAGCTGTGATGGAAGGAATTTTGTCAAAGCACATCCATAGTCATTTCGAATGTGGTGCGTGACTTTTACCATGGCTGTTTGCATGCTAATGAGGATGCGGTGATAGTTTCAGGTTGCTATGTATCGTTCCGCGCCCAGGACATCAGTGAACTATTCAAGCTAAAAGACAATGCTGATGCATCTGGCAACAGGTTGATTGAGGTGCCAAGCGATGAGCACATGGCTGATGCATTGAGAGTACTAGCCAAGCCTGGATCCAACTGGAAGATTTACCCTACAAGCATCCAGACTTTGGCTTCTAATCAATTACTTCTTGAAGCGAAGCTGTGATTTTATCTTGTCAAGAAAAGCCGGCTCTGATAACTTGTAGAAATACAAGTTATTTATACTGCTTTATTTAGATATTGCGGTTAAAAGAGAGGAAAGTTGCATCAATTGTATGGAAATTAGCTAAGAAAAACAAGAATTATAAATTGTCGTCAATACACCCACTAACACCATTGCGATAGTAGAAAAGAATATTTCAAGTCTGTTTT
The DNA here is from genome assembly GCF_027475165.1 of Benincasa hispida. Taxonomy (NCBI): domain Eukaryota; kingdom Viridiplantae; phylum Streptophyta; class Magnoliopsida; order Cucurbitales; family Cucurbitaceae; genus Benincasa; species Benincasa hispida. The sequence continues at coordinate 68,059,753 of NC_143479.1, read as the reverse complement.
GTAGGAAATAAAGTCACCGTATGCACTCATGGCTCAAGAGAAAAAGATTAACGCATCTACGTCGCATTGCGCCCATCATTCAGGAATGAATAGACGATGAGCAATGCAATGACGGCACATGCGACAATCGATCAAGAGCTTTGCGATCAACGAAACTTTAACCGCATGCGGTAATAAAAAAACAACACCACATGCGGTCACACGATTGAAAGATGCATATGAACAATGCAATCACAGAGGATTTTGACACGTGTATAACTAACCGTTGTGCATTTTTTATGGATTGATTGCATAATAGAAGGAATATTTATTCCACCATTTTCGGAATTTCCATAACAATAATGTAGGGACCACACGGCAGAGAGTCAGAGCATTCATCTATAAATACCCTCAGAGAATTCACTGAAAGATATACTTGATACGAGGCTATTTTGATATCTGTATATTGAGAGAGAGGCTAATCTGAATGTTGATCGGAGAAGATTCGGGAAGAAAAGAGGCAAGGCCGAGAGGTGAGTCTCAGGGCGAATCATTCTAAATCCCTGCCGTGAAGCTCTGTACCTAGATCAACTCTACCGATTGAGCAAGCATGAGAGGGACACTCATCATTCCATTCACTTCATACACTAGAAGCAATTTCTCCATCTAGATATGTGTCAAGACGTTGGCACTCTTCTGTATTTGTTTCTATCTCTATCATCAATTGTATCTCATCTTCTTAGTCTAAATCATTCACACCATGTATCAGATGGTAGATTTTATAATTAAATGTCATGATTATTTTCATCTCCATATCTTTGTCTACTTCCGTTCCTCCATTAATCGCTTTCTCCACGATGTTTTCTTAATCTCTTGGTAATTAGAATGAATTAAACAAGGAAATTAATTTGTGCTAAAGGAATATAGCCAAAGCATGCTAGACGGCATCTTCACCTGTGAGAGCAGAAGTGAAGATGCCATTCTGATCTATCGAGAGAAGGTTAGAAGAATACGTTAACTAAAATGAGAAGTACTTCCAGAGATGGAAGCAACCTTGCGTTCATTATGCTCATCCCTGTTTCACCACAGAGATGTGGGAACACAGCTAATCACCGAGAGGTGTACGTCAAGGGAAAGCGGAACCGTAGTTATATCTTTAACGCAATTAATGAACTCGCGATGTTTGTACTAATTATCTTTTCTCTTTCTGCTTCGTACATAAAGCCTTGCCACCGCATAACATGATTCTTTGTATAATCTTCACAGTCAGTCTCAAACTCGGTATCACGTATCATGTAATCTATATCTTGTATCATCATAGATTAGGTTTATTTTTATCGCACTTTATTTTACTGCACAACTTTATTTTATTACCACAACTTTACTTTACTGCATATTTTACTTTACCGCAATTTTTAATACCTGTACAAACCTCACTTTTATTAAATTGAAAAACCCCCGATCGCATATATCACAAACGTAACACAATTAACCTAAAATAATCCCTGTGTTCGACCTCAGATCACTCCGAGAAACTTGCGGTGGAATTATACTTGGTTTCAATGCAAGGAAACTTGTGACAGCGTATCGTATATTACAAGCATTTTGTTAATAACGCATACATCTAGAAGTAGTATCGCATATCATTTCATCATTGTCCTTATGCTTAAAAAAGATAAATTTTATGCGTTACAAGTTCATGGACAATTATTATGTCATCAAACCCCCACAACACATGACAAAATAGTATCAAGGGATCACCTGATGGCTTCTAATTGCATCGCCAGAGGCATCCTTATAGATGTTGGTTGCATAATCGCACTGCAAATAGGGAATCTTTGGCAAGCCTCAATGCCAACTCTTTTGCCCATGGACAATCACTAGCCTATGCCTCTGCTTGTCTTCAGAGTAGAAGAAGATCTTGACTATATGTTTATGGAGTCCTCACTAATTAGATCTTGACTATATGTTTATGGCTCAAATATCTTGATGATGATGGCTTTGTTATTTTGAGATTATGAATTTTTTACTTCTTGATGAAATATGTCTTTCATATTAAAAATGATTCTTCATGATTTCTTTTTTATGCTCCAAAAGACTATTTTTTGACTCCTTATTCATTTTGCTATGAATGAATAAATGCATGATTGACTGAATGCATAAAAACACTAAATAAAAGAATCACATTCATTTTGTTTTATATTTCTTAATTGATTTTAACATGATCACTTGATTCTTATCGATGAAATTTTGATGACACACCCTTTTTAGTAAGGTACAAGCAAAATTTTAGACATTTTAATATTTTAAAGAAAAAATTTGAAATCATTTTTCTTAAGAAATGTTCTTTTCCTGTTAATTTCATTAAAAAAAAAATAGAATGCTTTGATTTTATGTTTATTTAGAATCTTAGACTTTTAGAAATGTAATGTCTACTTGATTTTCATTGTCACTCTGATAGGACAAATTTTGGTCTTGAGAATAACCAACTTGTTTTAGAAACAAGTCTAGACAAAGTGGAATAAAATAGGTTTTATTGTTAAAAAAAAAAGTCAAAATAAAGTTTGCAAACTACTATGCATTAGTTTACTAACTAACTATGTGTGTAGGGATAGAGGTGATAAGACCTACCTCCACTGTGTTTAGTTAGGACCCACGAGAAAAGAGTGATAGGTTCCCAACGGTCGGAGTATGGAAGCTATCCCTCTAGGTAAAAGATATGTCAATTATGATTTGAGTGCGTGAGTATAAAGGCACCCTTTTCTTAGAATTGCCTCTCTCTTTTGCAAATTTAGGTATTGTAAGAGTACATTAACATGCAGTAGAGGAAAAACAGAATTAATAAGCACTCTAATCATATTTAATTTGAGTTTAAACATGCTTCAAAGTAACCTTTACAGAAGAGAGTTTACTGAACACAATACCTTTGAAGTATCCACTTCAAATCTAGCTGAAATCCACGTGAAAGAGCTTCGACCTTTAAGTAGACAACCATCAAGATCTTCTTTACTATTCTCTTGCAAGCATTATGTGGTGGAAACATTAAATTGAGCTGGAAGTATATAAGATATGAAGAGGAATTGGTGATTTCTGTAGAGTTTCAATTGAAGTTCTCAGTGAGCATCAATCATAATTCATTTCAACACTTCAATTTATAGAGCTTACACCATACAAATATATGGTTTGCATGAAGGCAACTTCTACTTGATTGAGAAAATGGAGAAATGAATAAGGTAGTTGAAGACTTAGTGTAGATTTCCAACATTTTGAAAATCTCCACTTTCAAAATCAATTTTCAAAAAGTTTTTCCACAAAATGATTTCAAAAAGCAATTTTGTAAATTAAACTTATTTTATTAGTTTTATAAAATTAATTCAATTAATTAATTTATAAATAAAACTAATTAATTAACCTTTTTAATTAAAAATAATTTAATATTTAATATTGAATTAATAAAAATCAATTCCATCAAAACAAAATTAATTTAATTAATATTTAAATTATATTTAAACATTAATCATTTCTCCAATTTCGTTTAATTTCGTAAAATTAAACTTTTAATTGTATCGAATACAATAAATAGAAACCCTAATTATCAAGATTGCTCAATTTACTAATCCCAAAATAGGTAGGAGTGAATTCCATATCGCAGAGTTATCTCCCCAGCTATCTATCCGGTCTTATCCTCAAAATGGGAGGCTTATTGAGCAGTGTTGTTGGACTACTCTCATATATGCAAATCAAAGGATAATCTCGAATAAACAGGAATTTATAGTTAGCTCAGGATTAAGATCGAGTTACCCTAAGTTATTCAGTTTGAGATAGTCAGTTTTGACAGTAAATGGTTGTTATAAGGAAAAGTGACTATTTCGAGGTCCGGTCTTATGCAAACTCATTGCATATAGGATGCTCCCACTCACATGTCTCTACATGAATGAGTTTTGGATCACATCATTGGTATCAATATATAAAATGGGCCGCATCCAATAGTGTCACTAGGATGAGGTACCCAATTTCATCCGTATACTTATAGACCATTTTGGCTACAACTAAAACTTGATCCATTTTTATGTTACCACATAATAGTTAATATATTTATGTTATAGCCATGGATTCGTTTATTGGATTTTCATAGAAGGATGCAATATCAATAGTAATTTATTGAATAAAAACTCAACAACATTTTTATTGATAAATAGAATATGTTAACAACATTTACGACCTGCGAGTTTAGGCCATTCCCAACAGGTATATCTTAAACCGATAACTGGGCTAGTATAGGGCAAAAATGGATTAAGAGTTAGATAAAAACCTTTCCACTAGCCTGCATTCTTAAATAAACTAAAGCATTGCAATCCTTTCTTTCCTAATTTTATTAGAAAATAGTTTTGTTTTCAAAATAAGTTTTAATTCTTTGTTATTAAGTTTTATGTTTCTAAATGCTTGCTTTTATCAATGCTTCTTTGACTGCTAAGCAAATAGTTGACAATCAATTGTTTGTGTAGGTCTTGAGAATAGTTGAGTTTTAATGCATAAATCCTCTAATTCTATACCACTCATGTGCTTAAAATGATGAATTTATAGGTTAATTCCATTTCTGGGAATCTTAGAGTGATTAGAAGAAGTTTGGAGCTAATAGGAGTAAAAATAAACAATGAATCAATTAAGAAGAAGAATTTTCTAAAATTACCAATTTAACCCTTAGTTGAAACAAACTCGCTCGCTTCATGTCAAAGTCGGAACGTCGCAACACTCATGCTAAGCTTAAGCTCAATGCTACCTTGACGTTAAAAGGTAGTAGTTGAGAAACAGGGGAGCGTCGCAATGCCTCCTTCAACGTTGCAACGCTAAGAATATTGATGGAAAAATAAAAAAATCCGTGTACGCACCTTTTTGCACAAGTGAGCGTCATAATAATGTCACAATGCTGCGACCTACACTATAAAAATTAAATTTTTTAGAATTTTTTTTAAAGATATAGGGGGGAGAGACCATTTTTCCATACAATTTTGAGAGCATTCTTCTGGACTTTTCATCATTCTTTCTATAAATCTCTTCAATCTTTGTACAAATTCTTTCAAGAATCAATGGATTTGTTCAAGATCCTACCACTTCATGGCTATGTAATCTTCTTTTTTGGAGAAATTATTAGGTTAGTAATTCTTGAGGCTTTTTCTTGTATTTTCATCTTATTTAAATGATTTTTCTTGAATGTTCTTGATTTTAATTTCAATCTTGGAAATGAGTTGACACCTCAAAATTGTTAGGTTTTTGTATGCAAAATTTACAAGGCTATTGCGTAATTGTAAATAAATTGCAAGAACTAGAAATCTTGAATGAAAATTTAGACTTTCTTTCATATTTTTTTTAAAAGCATGACTAGTTTAGAACATTCAAATAAATCATTCTTGAAAATGACTCTATAGTATTTCGAGCATGTCATAGCCTGGAAAACCTTAGAATTCATACAATTTAGGCATTTGATGTGGAATGTCTTAAGGAAGCATCTTAGAACTAAATTAGGGTTAATTGACAATTTTAGGTTATTAACTAATTGGGACTTTAGGGCATGTCTCTAATAGGTTATGGAATGATTAAATTTCATAAGTACAATTAAGCCAGTGATTGAATAGGCTAACCAACATAATTCTCCAAGATCTTTTACATTGAAATCTTAGCAAGAATTCTTTTATGCTTCCTGTTCTTAGTCTCTTACAAAATTCATATCACTTCTTGTTTTAGTTTTACTTTGTTTATAAAAATCCAACAAACCTCCCCCCCCCCCCCCCCCCCAAAACACACACATTTTGGAATTCAAGAGTCAAGTTTACTAAATAAAAGAGGTTCCCTGAGGATTGATCTCGTGTTTCCACTATTATTGCGTGTTAGTATTTGTAATTGTACGTGTTTTACAAGCTTTATTTGTTTTAGGTTAATCTTGAAATTAACAACATCATTTTTGGCCCGATCAACTCCCTACAACGAGATGTCTCTATCATGCACCAATATCTATCCATCCAAACCCTACAGAACCATGAGTACTTCAATTTCTTAACTGCCTATCTCCATGATTCTGCTGTCTCTCCTCATCTCTGCCAGCCCCTACACTTCTATGATGCTTCAAATCCTACTTTTGAATGTAGGAATGATGACCCTCCAGTGCAATAATAAATTTGGGGTTGTTGTCTTAGAAATGGATTCTCTTTATCTTTTGTTTCTCTTGCCCTAATTTATGTATTTTGTAATTCAGCACATTCCAGTCTTTTAATGAAATGAATTCTATGATTATTTGGGCTCATTATTCTACTTTTATTTGACTTCCCTTGTTATTTTTCATCTCTTATCATTTAAAAATTCTTTGTTATCTTATGTCTTTTTGTGCATTGATAAATTAGCAACTTTTATGATACCTATGTCGATTCACTAAGTCCACTAACTAAAAGTCGCTTCCTCTCTTGGCCTTAGTACCATCTTCACCATTTGACAGTCTCAATTTTTTTGCTCGAATGCCTTTGCTCAAACCTATTTTTCAAAATTTTTGAATAAATTTGTTTTAAGTTTTTCAACAATGAGGACCTTACTACTCTAAAAAATTTGAAGGTGGAAAAGGTTTGAGCAGATGCATTTAACTTATATATTGTGATTACATACATCATCTTACTTTTTTTAAAAAAATTACCAATAATGAACTCCACTGTCAGCGCAAGGAAAAAACCCAATCTGATTAGAGTTAAGTTGTTAAAGGAACTTGCTCGTAGTTGGATACATTGCATGACACACATGCAGGTAAGCCAAAACGAAGGTAGGTAACTAGGATCAGCGCAATGTACGTAACATTTAATAAACAAAACTCCAATGTCTGAAAAAAGTTAAACTTAGCTAAGATAAGAGTTGAGTTAAACTTGGCACACAACCATAGTTAGATATTCGCATGACATCCATGAGGGAAAGCCAAAACGTAGGGCATAACCAAGTTCAACACCTTGCTATAATTTGAATAAGTAACAAAGTGTCAAAACTGCTTTTCTTTTCAAAACAAACACATCACAAAAGAAAAAATGGGATACAAAAGTGTTTGAAATTAGAAAAAGGTTTATGAGTGAATGTCTACCAGATTGAAATTAAGAAAATATTTCTTTAAGAAGTGACCGGGCCAAAGAGAATTGTGTGGCTTGAGAAAAGAGTGCAAGCGAGAAGCAATCTGAAAAGCTAGCCATCGTAGCTTAGAGGTGTAGAATAAATTTGAATTTCCTTAGTATAAGATATACTTGAGGATAAGCATTATTCTAAATTGAGGGTGTGATAACTTGTAGAAATGCACGTTATTATAGTCTTTTTCTTAGAATAATGAGGTTAGATAATCAAAATATGCATTATAATACTAGGAATTCATGCTTAAAAATATATTTGCGCTGAAGTACATTTAAAATCCTTGTTGACCACATATCATGAGTTAATCTATGCAGAAGTGCTATATTTTGCAGTTGATTGTAGGAACAATCCGCATGCATCAAGCTCACACCCAAAGAAGAAACGATTGATCGCATGCTTTGAGATCTCGAACGTAATCTCGGTGGATATTCTGTCACAACTTAAAATGATGACCATGATAATAGCGCTGACATTCTCACCTACCTAGTCAGGGATAACGACTAATCATTGTGGGATCCCTAAATTTATCAGCGGGTGGCTCTATAATAGAGCCTTGATGCCAATGTCAAAAGGATTTGAAATTTTTCTAAGAATTTTGTGATCCCGAGCAAGAGCACAAATGAGCATTTATCGGAGAATCCTTCACTCCCAAAAAAAAATCACCTTCGACTACTGCCGAAACTTCGTCGGAGAAAGAGCTTGAGAGGGCCTTTTCCAATCCATACCACCATTTTGTCACTAGCAGCCTTGACATTCCATCTGTTTGACGCAAGAGATTTCTAGAACTGACCTATCATCATTTTCTTCTTATCTTACTATTGTGTTAGATTGTGTACTTAAGAAAGTAATAATTTTGTAAACAACACTTCTATTTCGATCTATATATCATCAAGTCTACTCCCATTATCTCTTCTATCCTTATCATCACTTTTGCATTTACAAATAGTAACTAATCTCAATGAGATAGTGGGGGAGTTTAATGCTATAAAATAAGTTGAGTCTTTAAGGGTTAATCTTGTTTGCTTAGTGTATGACTATTTAAATGCATGTCTATGATCACTCATTGAGTCAAGTAGCTATAACCAACTACCCGAGAGGGTAAGTAGTTGTGGATATCACTAAGCAAAATAAGAAGTATTTATAGAGATAAAAACAACCTTATGTTCAATGCAACATTATTCATGCATCATTAAGATATGACAAATGTGGCTAGCCATTGAGAGGTGTGCGATGAACAAATGTTGCGAGCCTGGATTACCCTTGAAGCTAAACTTAGGAACTAGGCATAGACTTTCTCCAAACCCTGCTTCCCCATACATTGTTTACACATGTTAAAGCTGTTGTTTATCTATGTTTTCTTTGAATTAAACTCAAAGCATTCATTTCCTGTTTAGATAATTTCATCGCATAGTTTCTTTAATTGCATGACTTTTGACTCTACTATAATTACTTTAGTCCTTGCCGCATACACGCTACTTTCCAAACATACATAGTTACAAATCCCTGAGTTCGACCTCGGCTCACACTAAGAAACTTGTAGTTTATTTATACTTGGCAAACTATAAGAAAACTTGTGATCAGTGCATGATTAACTACAACTTGGTGCATAGTTAGTTCAGCACATAGTAATTCTTTAACAGTTTATGTTAACCGCATTGAACACAACAATACAAGAGAGAATTTTGAGAAGAACCACCATATTAGGCCCTAATAGAGTTTGTGATCATATCTTGCAATTGTTGTACTGATAACGAAGTAATTGTTGATTGTTGTTGGTTTTATTGCAAGATTGTCTTCCATTTATTGTTATCCTAAACAACAGGTACTTGGCTTGATTTAGCAATATCACAACTTTCAATGTGGTTCTTTAGAGACTTGATTTCATAATCTCTCGCTTCGATTGTCTTCATTAGCATGTTCACCTTTTTTTCTAGTTCAATGATTCTTTCTTCATCTACACCCATACATGTCATCATGATTAACATAGATTAGGTTTTGAAGCTTCTTTGCCTTATTGTTTAGAAAATGAAGTGACTTCATTAGACAATGGATTCTCTTTGTTGACAATCTTTCTATTTGTTGCTTTCGACAGTTGCTCTCGTATATTCTCTATGACCTCAAAGGGTGGCGGCTCTTCAAATCGTTGAATTTCTTTGGAACGATTTGGAGTAATTATTCTTGTGTAAACATCGCATAAAGTTTTGGAATTGTTGTTTTTATGTGTGTGACTTCTTTTTGTTATGGAGAAAGAGATGAAAGGTAGAGATGGTCCCACTGATGGAACGAACACATGTGCAACGGAAGGAAAAACGGGTCTAAAGTACTCTACTTAAGTTAATTTCAAAGAATAAACATGCAATTAAATGAATTACAAAGGGATAGAAGATATACAACCTCTATAGACTCAAGTTTTCTCCAAATCAGCTATAATCTCCTCATGAAGGGTTCGTAGACTACCATGAGAGTCTTCCCGACTATTCTCCGACCTTAGAATGGGATGGTGGGATCCGATGAGTGATTAATTTGGATAGGAAAAGGCTAATTATTTGAAAGAAAATAAGGGTTGAGATTATCAAATAATCTCATTAGATCCCACTTGGCCAAGAAGATTAAAATTTAAAAAATATTTTCTTCTTAAAGACCATTTCATGCAAAACATGCAATTTTGAGTTTGACGAGATTTAACACTAAAACATCCACTAACTCAAAGTAGGATTAGTGGGATAAGTGTCTTCAATTGAAGACAACACTTGAAAATGCAAATGTTGGCATTTCTCACTCACAATTGTTGGGTCTTTCCACTAACTTGGTCAAATGTTAAAATTTGACTCTCAAAGTTCAAAGTCAACAAATTTGACTTTTTGACTTTCAAAGTCAAAAGTCGACATTTTGACTTTCATTGCATTTTTTATCTAGTCAACAATTTTGACTTTTAATGCAATTTGACCAATTCCATTTAATTTCAAAATTAATTTTAATAGTTATTTTTAAAATTAATTTAATATTAAATCCAACACTAATCCCAATGAATATGAATCCCTATTCATAATCTTGATATTTAAATATTATTTAAATATCTCTATTTTCTCTCTCTTTATGTTTAATTCACAATTAAACATTAGGTTATATATATCGTATATATTACTTCAAATTCATTCGTCACACTATTTAAAGTTTAGTCCGATATGAGCTAGTAGGGGGATCTCATAGACCTACAGATCATGGGTTTCCACGATCCGAGATTAACTGACGAAACTCTTTAACCTAATTAACCACCATTCGTTAACTACCAGGTCACTCCACTAAAGCCCAGTAGTTGCACTACTTTTAGTGTAGATATATTGTGTCCACTTGATATAACCATGATTAGTAAGTTAACCCTTCACAGGTTGTTCGTAATTATAGCCGAGTCAAAAGTTGTTTTACCCTGAGATTATATTTTGCTCCTTAAGTCCAACTTATCCTCTAATGAACAATTGGTTTGTGATCCAATCAATAAACTGAGTCCATCTCGGGCTAATGAGGAGGTGGGGTCCCTTGTTCAAGATCTGGAGTCAGCACTTAAGAGAACAACCTCTCTAGTATGCCTAAAAGCAGGTAGGACCAAATTTCGTTTTGCACCCTATGTCCCCAGCTATCTACCTGGTCTTACCCCTGAAATGGGAGGCTTATTGAGCTGACGTTGTTGAGCCAACTCTCACCCATAAAAATCCTAGGATAATCCCGAATAAACAGGAGTTCATAGTTAACTTAGGATTAAGGTCAAGTTACCTAGGTCATGGCTTTGAAATAGCTAGTCTTAAACAATAAACAACGTTATAAAATAAGAGTGACTTATTTCTTGGTCCGACCATATGTAAACTCATTGCATAGGACGCCCCCGCTCTTCATGTCAATACATAACAAATCAAGATCACGTCGTTTGTAGCACTTTACAACAAATTGTAACAACTACAAAGTGGGCCGCATCCAATAGTGTTACAAAAAATAAGGTACCCAGACTTATTTGTATACTATAGACAGTTTTGGCTATTTACTGAACTTGATCCACCCTTATGTCGCCACATAAAGTTCAAGTATTCATATAATAGTCATGGATATTTAGTTTACTGGATTTGGGTTCTTTCTAAAACGAAATGAGTAATTCATACATTCAATAACCACTTTATTGAATAAAACATCAATAACATCTTTATTGATAACAGAATAAGTTTATTGTTTACAAACCACGGGTTTTAGGACATAAAACTCAACACCCACTAGGTGTGCCAATTTTGTTCACACTGGATTTCTTGAGAAATTTAATTCGTGGAATTAAAATTTTGTATTTGTATTAATTTTAGTCTAGTGAGTACAATCTCTAATACATAACCCTTTGAAGTTTTCTCTCGAAAAAGTAAACTCTAATGTTAAGCTTGTTGATCTACTTGGATGATGGACTTTTAGGCTCAATGATCTTCTTGGAAGATCAGCCTTTGGGCTTGTTCATCTTCTTAGAAGATCAGCCTTTAGGCTCATTGATCTTCTTAAAGGATCTACCTTTGGGTTTGTTGATCTTCTTAGAAGATCGGTCTTTGGTCTTGTTGATGTTGTTGATTAGTTTGGATCAGCTTCTTGCTTGTTTATCGTCTTGGATCAACCTTTAGAACTTCAATCTTCTAGTCTTTAAGCTTGAGAGCTTCAAACTTTGGAACTTGAGAACTTGGGAGCTTCAAACTTTGGAGTTTGAGAACTTGGGAGCATGAGAAATTGGGAGCTTCAGTCTTTAGTAGTTTAAATCTTGGGAGATTCGATCTTTGGAGCTTGAGAATTTTGGAGCTTAAGTCTTCAGAACTTGAAAGCTTTGGAGCCTCGATCTTCAATTCTTCAGAACTTCAATCTTTATAGAGCTTCTAATCTTCAGAGCCTCCTATCTTTAGAGTTTCCAATCTCCCTCGTAAAATAAAGGGTTAAGACCTCTTTTGTAGAGGTTCTTCATGGGCCTTACATGGACTTCGGCCCAATTTGGGTCAAAAATTGGGCTTGGACCTAAATTTTTACCATCAACTTGAATTGGGTTGGACCTGAGTGATTTTATTTACACGACCTGACCCAATTTATAATTTCCACAATAAGCTTAGGCTTTTGTTGTAATGACGTGGCAACTTGTAATTCGGCGAATTTTCTCATTCAATATAAATATCTATTTTACAATTTAAAATATACCACAATGTTTTAAAATGAATGGGTAAGGCCTCTATTTATAAAGGTTCTCCATGGGCCTTATATGGGCTTTGGGCCCAAAGTTGGGCTTGGACCTAAATTTTTACCATTAGCATGAATTGAGTTGGGTCCGAGCGATTTTAATTACACGACTCGAGCCAATTTAAAATTTCCATAATAAGCTTGAACTTTTGTTGTAATGACGTGACAACTTTTGATTCGTTTAAATTTCTTATTCGACAGAAACATCTATTTTAGAATTTAAAATATACCACAATATTTATTTAATACTAAAATAAGACCATAGAAAAATATAGGGTAATATAATAACCATTATTTTTTTAAAAAGGACTTTTTTCATAATTTGAATACATATTTCATAAATTTTTTTAACAAAATTAATTTTTTTACACAAAACATATTAGAGAGGAAGAGAGATTAGTAACTGTACTGAGACATTTGAACTAGTTGACACATTCATATCACTCTCATCATGCCTTAAACCCAATGGAAGGATATATTAGAATTCCTAATTTAGTAAGCAATTTCCATGAAATTTAATTAATTGTGGAAAATTTGAGAAAGCTGGTACATTTTTTATGTGGAAAATTCTTATAAATAGAAAAATCTCAAAAATATTTACACTTATGTAAATGTTTTTAAATATTTTTTTATATTTAAAAAGAATTTTATGTTGCTTATGAATCAAACCTGATTCATATAATTTTGTACTTAGCCAGCATAATTTTTTTTGTCCATAATTTGATGCACGTTTTGCTACATGTATATTTATGTATCGTCATAATAAATTACGAAAAGTGAAAACTTAAATAAACCATCACTAAACTATAACCTTAAACCTTTAGTTGAAAATTAAAATTTATCCTCATATAATAGTAAAAACAGATTGCTAAATTTGTTAGTTCATTCTGTTCGTTATATAATTTTTGTTTAGTTCAGCATTTAGTGGACAAAAAAACTGAAGTAAAAATGAAAATTGCCCAAGTTCAACAAATCAAACATGTCACAAATCAGTGCATAAATGAAGCCCTAAACAAAATGAAAGCTTAGAATTTGAATAAAATTAACACAACTTTGAATACAATTTTCTGAAGTTAACACAATTATCAAGAAAAAAAAATGCAATTATAGTACAGTGTTTATCATTTTTTTAAAATAACAAGACAAATAAACTAAAGTTTAATATATTATTAAACTCATTTTTTGGGTTATTCGATCTTGGATGAATCAAAAGTAATTAGAGTATGAGGAAATTATTAAAATAAGCGCATACAATATTCATTAAAAGGGGACAAGAAAAATAATTCATAATTTTCGAGTTCCAAAATCAATGTGAAACCCAACAAAAAAAAAATTACAAAATCAATACAGTTAATTGGATATATTGACAGCTTAGAACAGTGTCGTTTTTCAGTTAAAAAAAAGTGGAAAAAGAAGGACAATGGTTATTATCAGTCGGAACACAATAAAGTTGAACTACTAAGAAACTTCTCTATCATTTTTCTGAACTCTCTTTCCATCAACATTCAATATTTTCCGGATGGACGATCTGTATCATGTAACCCTAACTCGAAGATCGCCTCGACGTCTCAGAGAATTCGATGGATCCAAGCAGTGCCTCAGCCGCGAACGAAAACAAGAAGAAGAAAGCCTCTTCCGATGAAGCTGAAAAGGTTCAACATGTCGCCAAGAGAAGTCGTTCTGGCGCGTTTTCTGTTCCAACTGGGTAGGGTTCTTTCTTTTTTTCCCTTTTTTAATTAATATATATTTTTGTTTTTTTTCCCAAGAAATATTTTGTTTCATTGGCTAAGTTGGGTGAATTTCACCACTTATACATTTTATTTTATTTTTTCAGTTATTATCCCTCCTATGTTTCTTGTTCAAAAGAAAAAGAGGCTGGATCTGCCCCCACAGATGAGGATTCTATTGAAAAACTCAACCATTTTTGTACTAAAATATGGCCCAAATTCGAACCTATATTCCGTCATCTGGTACTTTCTTTTACATTTTTTAATTTAATTATGCTCTCAACGTTTGTGAAAAAAATAACATCTAATCCATTGTTTTTCAGACAAGAAATGGTGCACAGGAGATGATTCAACATAAGGTTGACTCTCTATCACGTTCACAAAGGTTAGTTTTTTAATGAAACAATATTTATTCACATCGTCTAAGTTTATTCTTTTCAGGCATATTATGTTAGAAATTAATTATTTAGATTTATGGTACATATATGCTTGAATTTATGCATGAAGTTCTAGGTGCCTTGAATTTTAAAAAGTACATGAATAGTATGTATAAATGTATTTATTTTATTTTTTCCTTTCGGAAGTGTTTTTTGGGCTTTTATATGATGGGATAATTTCACTCATTTACAACATAGCCAAGCAAAGCCGATTGATGTGTTAGAAGAGAAAAATGTGTGAATGATATAAATGTGGGAAGAAAGTGATACTTTCATTTAACTTAAACATGTCTTTATATAGGCTTACAAAAGATAACCATGAATCATAATAACTTCTCACTTAAACAAAACTCTCAAAGAATTCAATGGACACTATTGGTTAAGAAAAAAGAAAAGTTACAAATCAAGTTTAATTCTAAAACTTTCATGATCTCCTAATAATGAAAACTTTCATATTCCCAACACCCCTTTAAACTTGATTTGGCACTCCTTAGTGTCGCACCCTCTCCCAGATTACCCTCTTAATCTAAAAGAGAATGTGACAACAACAATTACCTACCCTTTTGTGCCACCCACTGCCTAACTGATCTTCTTATCCTTACTAGAGTACCCTAGAAATCCATATACAACATATAACATACAACAAATACTCAAACCAAACTAACATAACCAGGATTCAACACACAACATATATACATTATCTCAACAACACAGAGTTCAGTGGATCCCAACAATCTTTGCTTGTCCTTAACATGAACAACACATATGTACTGACATAACAAGGTAAACACCTAAAAATTCTCCTTAAACTTTGAGCTATAATTGGTACGATTACCATTAAGAAAGGCAGTCTTGATGTCCATTTTTCATGTCTCATAATCATAAAATATAGCTATGGACAGGAGTATCCTGATAGATTTTAACATGGCAACAGGTGAGAAAGTTTCCTCATAATCCACTCCCTCAACCTGGGTATAACCCTTTGTCACAAGTCTAGCCTTAAAGTTTTGCACCTTTCCATCTATACCTCTCTTTCACTTATAGATCCACTTACACTCTATAGGTCTCACCCCATCAGACAAATCCATAAGATCTCAGACATTATTGAAATACATAGACTTCATCTCCTGGTTCATGGCTTTAATCCATTCATCCTTGTCAACATTCTCCATTGCTTTCTTAAAAGACAATGGATCCTCGACCCCATCTTTAGAAATGACGTTCTGGACTTCAGTCAAACCCATGTAGTGATCTGGTGGGTTCATAACCCTCCTACTACGTCGAGGCAGTCTCAACTATTGAGCTGGGTGACTAGATGTATCGACATCAACAACTCTTATTGATCTGTCAATCTGTTCGACAACTCTTGTTAAACCCTCAGTAATCTTAGTCTCACTAAAACTCTCACGTAAAACAAGCTTACTTTGTTGTTTACGATCCCGTATGTGGTCTTCTTCCAAGAAGATAGAATTTGTAGAAACAAACACTTTGTTCTCACTCGGATCATAGAACTATCCACCCCTCGTTTCTGTGTGGTAGCCTACAAAGATGCAAACTTTCTAATGCGGTTCTAACTTCTTTGGGTTAGTCATAAGCACGTGTGCCGGACATTCCCAAATCCTAAAGTGGCGTAAACTACCTTTACGGCCTCACCACAACTCAAAAGGTGTTTCAGAAACACTTTTCGAAGGAACGTTGTTCAGAATGTAGCATGCAGTCTCCACTACAAAACCAAAAAACGAGTCTAGAAGATGAGCATAACTTATCATAGACCGAACTATGTCCAACCAGATTCTGTTTCTCCTTTCTGATACACCATTCTGCTGAGGTGTACTTGGGGCCGAGAGTTGGGATGCAATCCCATGTTCTATCATATAGTTCTAGAATTTGAGGTCCATATACTCTCCACCACGATCATATCGTAGTGTTTTTATCTTCTTACCTAACAAGTTTTCAACTTCAGGCTTATACTCCTTGAACTTGTCAAGGGCTTCAGAATTACGTTGCATTAGGTAGAGATACCCATACCTTGAATAATCATCTATGAAATAGATGAAATATTCATGGCCACCTCGAGCCATAACACTCATCGGACCACAGAGATCAGAATGTACAAGTTCCAAGGCTTCCTTGGCTCTGTAAGCTTTTCCAGTAAAAGTTTGTTTGGTCATATTGCCTTCGATGTATGATTCACACACCGACAAGGAGTTTTCTTCTAAACTCTTTAGAAGTCCACTTTTACTTAGATGCCAAAGATGGGTGTTTTCTTTAGGAGAAACCTTTAGTCTTTTAGCTGTTGTCCTTGTACTGAACATTTTAGTGTTAAACGAGGCTTTTATGACTAATGGCCTTAGTACATATAAGTTACTTTCTATTGAACCAAAACCAATCCCCATTCCATTTATGAAAATAAATACTTTATTCTTGGAAAAGGAGACGGTATAACCTTGTTCTATGAGACAAGAAATTGAGATTAAGTTCCTTTTGATATGAGGAACTACAAAAACATTATCCAGTAACAGATAACGTTTCTTGTCTAAATATAACTTCAGCTTGCCTACAGAAACAGTTGAAAGCACCTCACCAGTACCAACTTGTAGAGTCATCTCTCTCTATGCCAATGTTTGCTAGGAACTAAATCCTTAGTAAGAGGAACTGACATGGTTGGTAGCACCTGAATCAAGGATCCAAGCAGAATCATTATTCTCTATCAAACACGTCTCCAAGACCAATACATCAGATTTACTGTCTTTAGACATCCTCCTCTTTTGGAGAGTAGTGGGATCTTTATCAGAACCTAAATAATCTCAAAGTTCCATTTTAGAGGACATTTCTCTTCTAGGAACTTCAATAGAGTTAGCAACACTTGCTTCCTCTACCTGGAGTTTAACTTGGGAACTAACACTACTGGTTTTGTCATCCATCCCTTCGTGCTTGAAAAGTAAGAACTGACGTTCAAACAAATCTTGCAACGAGTCCATGATTTCGCGTGCAATGACCATGTTCTCAACCCTTTTGATCAAAACATCAGGTATGTTAGCCAAAATGTGAAGTCGGGCTAATGAATTAGCCTTCATCCACAACTTCTATGCATTGTGAACACTTTGCGATACATCAAGGGCCAAGACTTAAGGACATTCCTCAACCATGACAAATTCGAGGTCATTTACCACGAAATACGTTTTAAAAGACTCTTTCCACTATATGTAACAGGTCAAATTAAAGGCTTTAAATAGAAATACAAACATGTTGCTGAAAACAAAAACACATTGACCTACGTTAAGTTTTAAGCAAATACCTGTTGAAAGACATACAACATCCTATAAGGTTTAGCAAAACTAACATGAATCCCGTGTGACATCTAGTTTCAGAATGACACTTCAAAGGTTTAGGATAAAAGCCGCCGAAGGAAGGTCAATTATCCCTCCTATGAAGAGAGAAATTCTCAACCAATCATTAATACCAGAAAAACTCTTGTTTCTATAACGACTAGCCATCATTGATTTGGTCAAGAGATCACTAACTTAGCATTTGCAACACTAACCTCAGATGTTCCTTGTGCTTCTCTGCATTACTAGAATATACTTGTATGTCGTCTATGAAAACTATCACAAACTGATCTAGATAAAGATGAAATATCCTATTCATCAAGTCCATAAATACCGTATGAGCATTCGTCAACCCAAACGACATTACTATTAACTCATAATGTCCATACCTAGTCTTGAAAGCAGTCTTTGTAACATCTGTTTCCTTCACCTTTAACTGGTTGTAACCTGATCTCAAATCTATCTTAGAGAACATCGTGGCCCCCTTTAACTGATCGAAGAGATCATCTATACGAGGCAATGGGTATTTATTCTTAATGGTCACCTTATTTAGCTGTCTATAGTCTATACATAATCTGAGAGTACCAACTTTATTTTTTACAAACAAGACTGGCACTCCCCAAGGCGACACACTGGGTCTAATGTACCCCTTATCCACAAGTTCCTGTAATTGAACTTTTAACTCCTTCAGTTCTGTTGGCGCCATCCTATATGGTGCCTGGGATATAGGTGTTGTACCTGGAACTAACTCAATAGTAAACTCAACTTCCCTGTCAGGTGGTAAGCCTGATAACTCTTTAGGGAAAACATCTAAGAATTCTTGTACCATAGATACATTCTCAGGTCTCAGCTTTCTATCCGGTGAAATCGCCACATAGGCTAAATAAGCTTCATATCTTGATATTAGACTTCCTGGAAGTATTCTTTTACTTCCTACTAGACTTATTTCTTTTTTCACCTGGTTTTCTAAACACTATCTCTTTCTTAAAACAATCCACAGTAGCATAGTGTTTACTTAGGAAATCCATGCCTAAGATAACATCAAACTCTAGTAATTCTAATGGAATCAAGTCAACCCATAAACTCTGATTCCCAAGAATTACTTCACAATTCCTGTAATACTCATGTACAACTAGAGTATCTCCTACAAGCGTAGAGATAAATAAATCCCCATTCATATGTTCAAGCACTCCATCTATATGCAATGCACACATGCTAGATATGAATGAGTGCGTAGCACCAGGATCAAATAACATATAAGCGGACTAATTACATAAAGTTATCGTACCAGTTAAGACATCTGGAGCCTCTTTCGCTTCTTGGTGTGTCATAGCGTATACTCTACCCTGCTGCTGTTGCTGTTGGGGTCGTCCAGCTACCCCTTTCTGCTTAGCTGCGTCAGATACCTCACCTCTTGCTCCGGTTGCTCTAGGTTAGTCTACAACTTGGGTAACTCTTCTCTATCCACCCTATGCTCCATGACCTAGCTGGGGACAATCTTTCTTGAAATGCCCCGCTTGTCCGCACTGAAAACAAACATTCTTGCAGCCATAACATATTCCTGTATGGCACTTACCACAATTTTTGCATAATGGTTTCCTTCCTATACTAGCTACTGACTTGCTAGCACGGCCTGTTACCGATCTACCACTCAGTTCAACTGCAGGTCTTGGCCTCTTTCGACTCGAATCCTGTTGGCTCGCGCCTCCAAAACTCCTCATACCTGACTGTCCAGAGAACGGGGGTCTAAAACTCTTACCTCTCGTCTCTCTGGGAGTTCTGAATTGCTTTGCACCTGGCTGGAGTATCTCTACTATTGCCACACTGCGCTCAACTCTGGTAGCGGTCACAACCAACTGAGTGAAATTCACCTAATTAGCTGTAGAGGTAACAGGTGTACGTATCTTTCTTCTTAGGCCATTTTGAAATCTCTTGCATCTTTCTTTCTCTTTCATAATGATCGGAAAGGCATATTGAGATAACTCTATAAATCTTTGCTCGTACTCAACAACCGTCATCGATCCCTGAGTCAACCCAAGAAACTCTTCCCTCTTTGCTTCTTTAAAAGCACTAGGGTAGTATTTATCCTCAAATGCTTGTCTAAACTCAGACCAAGTTATAGCTTCTAAACTACTTCTCCTAGCCTTTATCACTTTCCACCATTTCTTAGCCCCTTTCTACAGCAAGAACGCTGCTAACCCGACCTTACGGTCCTCTCGATGCCAAATTTCTTCTCGGGATCGGTCTGAATCGATCCTACACTTGCCGCCAATCTTTGGGCGATTCTATCAAATACTTGATCCTCCATCTAGGGATCTGCATCTACCCGTGGGGTACTCGACTCATTTCCAAAAGTCGTTTCTTGCCTTACAGGGGTCTTTAACTCTCTTCCCCTTTAGATCAGGGTCTTTACTAACTTCAAGGCCTCTGCTGGTAGGGCAACATTCCTCTTCTCGGTCTTCCTGCTCAGCCTACCATTTTTCCTTGGCATCTTTGCCTAATTAATCAGTACACATGTTAGGGACTTACTTATGGGACTTAATCTAATGCATGAACTCTCTCTTTCACCCAAAATCTCATGCTTTGATACCAATTGGTATCAACTAACTCTTCAACTTTCTCAGAAACTTATGCTCCGATACTAAACTATCACACCCTCTCCCAGACTACTTTCTAAGCCTAAGAAAGAACATGACTGCAGTATGTACCAACCCTTTTGCTGACATTTACTGCCTAATAACTCTAGCAGAAATAACTCTGATACCAACATGCAAACTCATACACAGCGGATGCCTCTATGGCTAAAACATTAAGTGTTAACACACCACATATTTAGAGAGATTACACTACTAGTTTCAAAGTCCCGACACTCAAAACTTAGTCCCTATATGAACAACTGTAACATGTATACAATATTTACAGTAACCACCTAATAAATGGGTTAAAATAACTTTGTCCTTTAGTGGTAGAGCAAATGTAGAGCTACCTCCTGAGGATTTGACCGCTACCTGGAGGAAAGGAAAACATTTGAAAACGGGGTGAGCTTGCTAGCCTAGTGAGAGACTTAAGAAAGAAAACTGATTCTCATGTGAAAGTCTTAATAAAGAGATTAAACTGAAATATAAATTTCTACAGTAACCTTGTACTGCAGTATAAACATTCTCCAAGCATAAAGCATATAAAGTTGTTTTCATCACAAAACATTAAATTGTTCCTTAGTTGAGAATAACCCTGCTATGGTTAAATCCCAACGTCCACTGCTAGTCAAGAGAGAACTCTTTTGCTCAATCTCTAACTTTAACTAACTATATGCACGTGGCCATAACTAAGTACCGTCATACCTTAGGTACTTTTGCTCAGATACCTTCTCAAAACTTTTCTCTCGGTATCGAGCTGCTCGGATACCTTTTCAAATGTACCTTGGTATCGAGTTTCAGGTAAAACTAGTCATACAATGACTTTCTCTTTAAAGCATGTAAAGCATATGCATAGAAAACATGTCTTTAAAGATACTAAAGCATGCTTTGTGTAATTAACCACACATAAATAGTTTTTCAATAAACTTTCATACATGGCATTCGTTTAAAACATTACTCATGGTTTGCTTGGAAATTACTTTGTAAAACTAGCTAACATGAGAATAATCTTTCTTTAAAACATGGTTTCTTTAAAACATTATAAATATTTAGTCACTCACAACTTTTAGAACTATTCCTCAAGGGTCGATATGCTTCTATTACTGGTGTCAATCTTATGGACACAAAAGCATATATGAGCTACTAGCATAAGTCTCCCTTTTGAGACTAACCCTTAAGTAAACTTTGTGTTTAGCCTTCCCTTTTAAAGACTTTCACAACAACGCACCTTGTTATAGGTTTAGACACTTAGGAATTTCTTTGAGATTTGGCTCATTCAAAGCTTCCAACCACTATTTACAACGTAACACCATTTATGAAACCAACACTTTTCTCTCTAAGTGTTCTTACAGCTGCATATGGTCGTCCTCAAGGCTGCTTATGTGTCCAAGACTCCACTACAAGCTCTACTCGGTCTGCACAGCAGGACCAACGCACGGAAAAACTCAGCCCTTAGTCTGTCGAAGCGTTTCCTTCGTGCTAATAGCTTATTCAACTCAAGTAGCTGTCTGCTTGTTCATGAAATTCCAAATTCATCTTACGAAATTAATAACTCGATTTCTAGAGCTGATCTTAAGAAATTTCAGCTTCATACTCCTCGTGGTTTGTCCTAGAGACTCGATTCTTTAACGATGGTCCGGATTCACTCGAGAGCAGAACCTCTTGTACTTTTGCTCTTTCTCTGGCCTTAATCCAATGAGGAATTCTTTTGACAGTGTCACTTCTGAAAGTAGATTCTTAGAGCTTTCCAACGACACTAAGAACTCTAAATTTGCACGAAGGAAATGATCAAACTGATCGTTTGAAGTTTGGCTTCCCCTTTCTATACTGCTTTCCACCGCTTCTCATTAAAGCATAGCATGACACTTCATTTTTCATGGAGTTAAATCCAGTGCTAAGGACATCTAGTGTTTTCAATCGGTGATTAATACCGATCAACACAAGTTCAATCGTTTAGCTCACCGCCCCATCGTTTTGCTCATCGTTTAGTGACCTCACGCTGATGCTTGTCACCCGATGATCTCGCCTATCGCACAACTCTCGCCCATCGTGTAGATCTCGTTGATGCCCATCGTCTAGTGCCCATGCCCATCGCATAGCGCCATCGTCTAGCGCTGATGCCGATTGTGCAGTGCCAATGCCCCATCACTTAACGCTATTGTCCATCGCATAACGCTATCGTTTAGTGCGACCCTGCACATCTTCTAGCGCCGCACCTTGTCGCACAATCACCTACCGTATCGCTCAGCACTGCTCCTTGCTACACGATCGCCTACCTCATCACGTAGCTCCACACATTTGCTACATGATCGCCTACCTCATCGTGTAGTGCCGATCACTGCTATACGATCGCCCAGCACATGCAACTCCAATGCCCAGCGCCCATTCTCGCGCACACTTGAGGCTGCCGCATGCTTTGCTAACTGGTGATGGAAAATTGGTGAATGCAATTATGTGTGATGCATGTCTTAAACTATGCGTTTATACTCATGCGTCGGTGGTCATGTGTTGGAATGAAAGTATGCATTAATCTCTTATGCAATGACCATGCATTCCTATCACAAGTTTTCTTGCACTCTTGCCAAGTATAACGAGATCGCAAATTTTTCGGGTGATCTGAAGTCGAACTCAGGGACTTGTAGCTAAATGTTATCCGGTAGTGTGTTTGTGGTGAAGAAATAAAAGAATGATGAGGGTTATGAGCTATGCACTACTTCTACTCCTAACTAGCAGATAAAGTAATGGAATTATGATTGAGAAGTAGAGACGGGGCAACTGTTAACGCATAGTAAAATGCATGGAAAAATAGATTAAAAGGCAAGGATGTGTTCACTGCAATACTAAGCTTGACCGTAAGGGCAACCCCAGCCAACGCAAGCTATGCGATAATGCTATACACACTTGACGTAGATGCATGCGATGTATATGCGATAGTGTCGAAAAGCTTATTTCTAAGCCTCTACATTCCGGCTCGTGTGCTTTCACACATAAGCAAGATGACCGCATACCACCATATCCTACTTAAAGGATACATACGCTGTGTAGTAGCAAACGGAGCTTATTCCTAAGTTCCCATTCTTTCTTATGCGATCCAATCTGCTCTCCCAAGTTTTAGATTTGGTTTTTAGACTACTCTCCTGAGTATGCCTAAATAATGAATGATGCGCTCATAAGACAAGGTAATCACATAAACCTGGTTCACGTAAGATTATTCCTATCTCTAGTGAACACTTGCTTACATTGCTTATTGCGATCAACTACTTACCCTCCCGGGTAGTTAGTTGCTGCTGATTCTACTCATAGACAAGCAATGCGTCTGCTTATAGACAAACGTTGCTATAGCTTCACACTAAGAAAATAAGGTTTTCTCACAACACCCGCTCAACGCACACCTCCCGGTGGTTTGCTACATGCTTCATATTCCTATGCCGCATGATTAAGTATACGATACTCTAATAGTCTTACTTAGTGGTGCAATAAAAGTAAAGGATACTAAGTAAATGAAGATGGAGATGGAATCAAAGGAAATATAGAAATGTATTGATCACAAAATGTATTAATTCCTTAAGCCAAAATGTAATACAATACAAGGATAGAAGAGATATAGAGGGTCAAATGGAAGCAATGTCTTGCTTCCATTAAATGTGTGTCAAGGCTGCCAGTGGTGCCATGGATGGGCGGTGGAGTAGACTCTCTCAAGTTCTAACTCCGACAAAGGCTTCGATCATCACTCGGAATGATTGAAGAGATGAAGAACTCTCAAGACTATCTTCTCATGCTTTGGTCTAGATCACAAGGATCCACCCAAAGGTAGAAACTTGGATGGAAAACCTTGGATAATTTGAAGTTCTGCTCAACGGCTTCTATTTATAGAGCTTGATTTCCGACAACATTAATGGACCTGCTCTGATTCTGACACTCGTGGCGTGATGGTCCTTTTCTAAATCTCTGTTGCTAACGACGTGGTAGGTGAAATGTCAACATCATCATTTTGATAATCCCAGTGTATGTGTTCATGTTTGCATTCCACCGACCTTGCGATTGCCCTTCTATTATGGTTATTCTCTATAGCCGCAACTTTTATGTGATGATCGCATTCACTCAACAACCGCAACTTCTATGCGATGGACGCATGCGGTTAATGGCTGCAACATCCATGTGTCGAATGTATGCATTTGCTTCTATGATGAAGAGATTCCCCGCATGCGGTCGTCTTTGCGATAGCTTGGCTTCTGCGCATGCGATCGCTTTCTGTGGTTGCTACAAAATAAACAATTGAACATATAATAATGCATAATAGTGGGTTAGCCGAGATTCTTAATGTCGATCGACACAAATTTGTTTTCTCATGAATTCCTAATATAATCGTCGCATATTCTACTTAACAGCCCTCATAATTCTAAATAAAAGGCTTATAATGATGTGCATTTCTGCCCGTCATCACACCCCCAAACCTAGAATCATGCTTGTCCTCAAGCATGCTTTATACTCAAGAAATTTAAATGTGGTCGCAATCTTCTAATGCGATCGGACGCCACATTCCTTGGATCGCAATTTTGCTTTACGCCAACGCATTTTCCTGCACAAAATATGTAAATTAGCTGCTTTAATGCGATGGGCGCATGTGATCACAATGTTCTCAACTTAATGCTGTTGGACACGATTTTGCATGTTTTTACCGTCGTATTCCCACATTGTTTTATATCTTAGTATTGTAATGACATGCATTTCTGCCCGTTATCAGCGTCCAAGCTTTTCCTTGCAATTACTTGAAAATTTCTATCTTTTGTTTTTTAGTTCCTATATTATAGATGTTAAACTTATAATATTTTAGGATTAACAAGATTCACAAGTATTGAACCTAAAGCTTATCTTTTATCATGATTTCTTTCTTAAGTTAATTCATTTTCTCCTTAATTTTTCTTTTTATTCTAAATAAAGAGCTACAATAACTTGTATTTCTACAAGTTATCATCTTTCTTGTCCTTCTTTCTTGTCTTCTTTAGCGCGCCTCATTGTGGGTTGGCCTCAACTTCCACCTTTTGAAAATTGTTCTCCACGTAATATTATTTTTTTATTTTCTTTTTTATTTATATATTTTAAAAAAAAGTTCAAGTAATATCAAGTCTCACTTGCTAGGTTGTATGTTGTTTACCTCTTATGCATTTTATTTTATTTTTTCAGATATGATCACTCTAATGTTTCTTATACAAAAGAAGATCAAGATGGATTTGCCCCCATAGATGAGGATTCTATTAAAGAACTTAAGCATTTTTGTACTGAAATATGGCCAAAACTCCAACCTATACTACACCATATGGTACTTTTCTTTTACATCTTTTAATTTAATTATGCTCTTAATGTGTGTGAAAAAATTGAAACACATCCGATCCATTGCTTTTTCAGACAAGAAATGGTGCAGAAGAGATGATTCAGCATAAGGTTGACTCTCTTTCACCTACACAAAGACCTTCACAAAGGTTAGTGTTTTAATGAAACAATATTTATTCATATTGTTTATGTTTATCATCTTTAAGGCATATCTGTTGAAAAGAAACTTTAGAAGGTTAGAGGAAATTTGGAAGAAAATATAAGAGAAAGAGGCTTATAGTGTTATTGAGCACTTTTAATTTTTTGGCTTGATGTACATGGTAGGACATCCTTCCTATTTATACTAGTTGGCACCCCAAATCTATGGTTAGGATTTTGTCAAAACATTTATGATCTAGTGGCTGCAAATGTTTATCTAGACTGTTCTTTATAATTACACATTTTTCTCATATGTTCTAGAGAATCCTACAAAATTTTCTAAATATCTTCTACATATAATTTCTCTAGAATATTCTAATAATTAATACTTTTAGAAATTGGGCTTTTGTTTTCGACTAGGCCTAAATAGGTCTAACCTAAGATCAAGTTTATATTTCAACACCCCCTCTTAAACTTTATTTTGTTTGTCCCAAGAAATCTCACAATCTTGTGAAGTCTTCTTTCGTAAGAGGCTTAAAGAAGATGTCAACTACCTGATCATGAATCTTCATATACTCTAATTGCACATCCTTTCTTTGATACACTCTCTAATATAATGATAACGTGTATCGATGTACTTACTCTAGTTGTGGAAGACTAGATTCTTTGCTGAGGCAATGGGTGATTTGTTGTTTACGAAAATTTTAGTTGGCTTCTTTGTGGTAGTCTCAACTCCTATAATGGATTTTTCAATCAAATTGCATGGCAAACACATGAGGTAGCACCTATATATTCTGCTTCACATGTGGAGAGAGTAACAATTGGTTGCTCTTTTGACATCCACGTGAAAGCAATGTCTCCCATGTAGAACACAAAATCCGTCATACTTTTGTGGTTATCCACATCTCCACCTCAATTGCTATCACTATATCCCAAGAGTTTATAATTATCAAAAACAGAATAGAACAGGCCATAGTTTATCATATCTTTAATGTGCCAAAGAATTCTTTTTGCTGCCTTCAAATTTGTGGTTGTTGGTTGCTTCATGAAGCAACTGATTACTCAAATTGCATAGAGAATGTTGGGTATTGTGCATGTTATATTGTAAACTTCCAACCAAGCTTTTAAAGAGTGTTAGATCCATACTTGCTCCTTCCTCACAATATGATAGTTGGATTCCACATTCCATGGGTGTGTTTACTAGATTAGAATCGTCAATTTTGAACTTCTTGATTACTTCCTTAGCATGGCCTTCCTAGGTGATGCAGATGGCTTTCTCTTCTTGCATTACTTCAATACCAAGGTAGTAAGACATGAACCCGATGTCGATCATCTCAACATCTTGATTACTTTCTTTAAAATAAAGCTTGATGTGGATCATCTTTTAACATGAATTTTTGTGGCATCACCAATATGATATTACCGCCAACATCAAGTTCCACGAACATCGACTTACATCCACTAATATGATTGTTCGCACTGCTATCAAGATACCATGAATTGTTCTCACATGTTTCCTCACCTTTGCATACTAGAAGCAAAGATGAATCGCCACTTTCTTCATCTTTCTCAGCATAATTTGCATTTTCTTCAACTTTATTTTTGCATTCCCAAGAGTAATGACCAAATTTATGACAATTACAACATATTCTACCTGTCCTTTATCATACCTCTCATCATTATTTGATTTTCTCCATTTTACCTCGAATAATTTTATCTTCCACAATCTCTTGATGAATTAGAGTTCGTATTACTCTCACCAAATTTTATTTGGCTGTAGTTTCCTTGACCTCGACCTTTGAAATCACCACGTCTACGATTGTTACCATGTCCTCAGCCCCAATTGCCTATTTCTTGGCAATCTTCTTTATCTCTCAACTGAAACATTCACTAAAAAGGTTTTCAGATGTATTTTTGTTCTTCTTAAGAAGTTTCTCTTCATGGGCTTGTAAAGAATCCATAAGTTGATCAATGGACCTTGTACTTAAATCCTTTGATTCTTCAATCGCTACAACAATGAAATTGAATTTTTCATCCATTGAGCAAAGTATCTTTTCTACTACTTACACATCATTTATTGTCTCACCATATCTCTTCACTTCATTTACTACTACTAACAATCTTGAAGTATAATCTGAGATTGATTCAGATTCTTTCATATGTAATGATTCATAATCACCTCTCAATTTTTGGAGGTAAACCTTTTTGACTGGATCTACTCCTTTGTAAGTATTCTTCAATGTTTGCCATGCTTGATGTGTAGTAATTGCTCCAGAAATCTTCTCAAAATTGGTTTGATGAAAAATGGTGAGAGCTTTTTGGTCTTTCTTTATTGTATTTTGCAAAACTTCTCATTGAGCTTGATTTTAAAGCCACATCACTTTCTAGTTCTTCATAACCATTATTAACAGTGTCCTAAGCATCTTGTGAACAAAGTAGAGCTTTCACACGAATGCACCAACTGCTATAATTTTCTTTCACAAGTCGAGACACTTGAAAGGGAACCAAATTGTTATTTTTTATTTGAAAAAAAAATTCGTGTTTTTCGAACTCCAAACTCAAGCTTTGATACCACTTTGTTGGAAGCATGTGATCGACACTCACAAATAAATAATCAACAAAAGATTATTCGAAAGAAAACAAAATTATTTTGATTTGAGAAAACTCCTCTAACTTGGTTCACACCTTTTATTGAACTCTTTTATTGTATTCTTCTCTATACATTTGGTGGGGGTTAAAGAATATAAAACAATCCTATTTATAGGATTTTCATGGCTCCAAAACACTCAAACTTAAATACATGAAACTCATATTAACTCCCATATTTTAATTTATGAAACTCTACTAAATTAACTCTTACATTAATATACATAATTAACTCTCATTATTTAATTCATCTAACAACTTATCTAGCTATAAAACATGTGGAATTTTCAACAAGGCTTGCATCGTAGCTTATACTTGGACTTTAGCTCTTCATGTATTGTGCTTCATGTATATGTTCTCATGTACCATTTTTGTATTATTCTTGTGTGGTTTTGGCATACATTTAACAAATAGTTTTATTTCTTTGTCAAATTTGAAAAATTATAAACAGCAAAGAACATGAGAGTGGAAAAGAAGTAACTACTGCATCTGGATCTGGAACATTGAAATTCAAATTATATTTTCTCAATCCAATTAACCCAATCATGTACGACAATGAAGAGATAAAATCTGAAAATGGCGAGGCATTGGAAGTTGCAATTTGTGATATCACGAACGGCTACACTATCATCTACACGGGTTCATTGTCGTCTGCTCCAGTCGACTTCTTCATCCTCGATGGACAGATCAACTCTAACAAACGTCGAACTCCCTGGACTTCGAGTGATTTCAATGAAAGCATCTTGACTTCGAGAGAAGATAAACCATCATCTTTGATCTCTGTGAAAAACAACCAATTTTACCTCAAATGTGGAGTTTGCTCCGTCAAGAATCTAGTTGTCACAGACAATTCCTGTTGGACCAAATTCAAAACCTTTTGTTTGGGAGCCAAAATTACGGCTGAAAATGTTTTACATGAGTTCGGTATGATTGGAGAAGCTGTTTCTGAACCCTTTAATGTTTACGACAAGCGAGGGAAAGGTATAATTATTTCTTATCTCTCCTCATACACAAACCAACCAATAGACTGTGATATTTTACTATTATGTATAAATATTTTTTTATAATTTTATTATTTAAAATACTTTTCTTAATATATTTCTCATTTTTTTCCCAAATTATTAATTAGGGACGAAAAAGCATCACCCTCCAAGTGAGAAAGATGAAGTATGGCGACTGGACAGAATAAAAAAAGATGGTCCCATACACAAAAAGTTATCTTTGTTTAAAGAGATAAGCGAAGATGGCATACAAAATGTGGGTGAATTCAGGGAGGCTCTTCATCAAAAGGGTCGTACAGCTCTAAAAATGGTACCTCTCGAATAAAGAAAGAAACTTTAATCTTTTCTGTCAACTATTTTAAGAGCCGTACTTAGGTGTATGTCTACCATTGTACCTATCTTTTTAGAGTCCACTTGAGAATAAGCTAAATAATTAAAACGAAAAGAAAAAGTCCACATGATAAACTTAGGAAACTTGGTAGGTTGTAGAAAGATAGGTGTGACCTAGAATACAACACCCGAATATCTATCTTATTTTAAATATTTAAGAATTCGGTATTATTTTCATGTTTATTTTCATATCTACATGTGTAGTATCTAGGAATGACAAACTCAGAGAAGACATGGAATCAGATTGAAAGCCATCTTATGGAAGGTGTGGTTGATGTTCCCACTAATTATGATCCAACCTTTCAGGTTTAGACTTCTTCCTCTAACTTTATTTTCCACTTAAAGTAAATTAAGGATTTATTCCTACTTAGTATTTTCCTTTATAGTATTTTTTGTGTTTGTTTATTTGTTTTTTTAAAAAAGAAAAATTAGAACCCTAAAGCTCTGATATCATATTAATTTTGCATCTATTATTGAATAATTACCTTGATGAAAATACAATACAAAGGCGAATAAATAGACACCAATAGACACAACAAAAGAAAGAAACCACAAAAGAGAAAATATATATAAATGAAAAACATTGATTAGGAATAAATCCCTAATTTACTTTACGACTCTCTATTCAAATGAAAGCTTAAACTTAGTACTAATATTATTATATGCCAAAAAACAGGCCAACTTTCATTTCATGGAAACTGGGCAAGGTAATTTCAATCAGAACGTGGAATTTATTCAAGAAAATCAAAACTTTCAGGTTATCGTTCACTCCTTTCTTATTCTATTTAATTGAGATTATCATCTTAAACTGAGTTGATATTATGTGAACAAAACAGACTATTGGTGAATTGGGACCTAATTCTAACGTCAATAATGATCTTCCTGAAGATTTGCGATCTCAATTAAACGTTGGTGGGTATTGCAATAAATAGTTTGCTTCTCTTCATTCCTAAAAAAAATGATGATAATATATAATTTGGATATTTTGTTTGACAATTATATAATTTTTCATTGGCAGATATTCCACCATCTCCGCTTGGACACATGAAACTTGGAGCATGAGAACCTTTTTCTTCAGAAAAATTTTAGCCTATATCTAAATGTATTGCGATAAAAAGACATGTTTTAAATGGGAGTGTTTTTGGAAAACATGGTTTGGTTTTTTTTTTCTTTTTTTTTTTTTAATTGAATATGCACGGTGAAGGGATGAACCGTAAGTACACCAAGATATTTCAACTTGATTGGCACATCCTAGATATCATTATACTCTCATTTGGTAGGTCGCATGAGTTATTTAGGTTTATAATTATCACTTAATCATTTAAATTTATGCAATTAATATGTGGTGACTTTTATTATGTTATGTTGGATGTTGTTTTTGGTTTTTTTTTTTTTTTAATTTCATTTTGATATGGTGTTATTTTTATTCAATTGTTTGATTTAGGTTATGGGCGTTAGTTGTGTTATGTTTTTGATTTTCTACATGATTGTTAATGGTATATTTTAATTGAATTATTAATTGTGTCAATAGATATAAGAAATATAAAGTATATTAGTTAATATGTTCAATTTTCAAAATTTTGATATGATTTTGATGACATATAAGTTACATTAGTTTTATCGAAAAAAGTATAACATTGACATTTCAATTGTATATAATTACTAATTTAAATTGCATTTTATGTATATTATTAGTATATCAATAGTATACAATCATTTATTCAAAAATGTCTTTTGAAGGTATTTTGAAGTAGATTCTTCTATATATTATTCCAGTGGTTTTGATACTAATATGTTGCTGCATTTTTCATCTTAATTACAATTGTGAATCATTGACCTTAGCTTATCTATTATTGTGTATGATGTCATTTCTTTCTTTATTCTAGTGCTTGAGCCTTGAATGCATACATCAGGTTAGCCTAAGCATTATGAAAGATATTAATTAATCTCTCAATAAGGTGAAATATTTCATGGAAATATATGTCATGTCTTTTTCTACTTATATATCTATGTATTGCAAAAATTGACCTATATGATATTTATGTTATATCTATGTATGCGTGCTAGAGTATTAAAGTGTAGTTGGTTATCACGCTAGTCTTATTACACTGGAGTCTCTGATTTGAACTCAGGTTTAGACAAATTTTTAAAAGTAGAAAAAGAGTGGAGGTATAACTATTAGAGTAGATTTACGTCCACTCACATTTTCAGTGGATTGACAAAGACTCTAAAGACTATTTGGATCTCTAGTTTGGAATAGCAATCCCAGGAAAATATGATTTTCAAGGAGCTGTTGTCTAGAGAAATTAGAAACTCTAAAAATGTTGAAACATGTACTGATTTGATTTGCTAAGTTTCTAATGCTTGTGTTGCTAAGTTTCTAATGCTTGTGTTTGCAGTGTAGGATTAATTACACTGCAACAAATCTTACTTTCCATAACATTGTGTTATAGCATCAAGGTTATTGGAGCTATTAAAAAAACGTGATTAAGTTAAATATTAAAAGAAAAAACCACACTAAATTAAAAAATAATAACCTCACGTTGGAAAGGGATTTGTGCCCATTTTCCTCCAAAAATTCCAGTTCCCTCAAAAAATCATTCACATCTTCCTCAAAATTTTTTACTTTCCCTCTCACAAATCAATCTTGGAGTTGTATTTTCTTCATCCCAACAAATTTTTGTTTCGTTCTCCTCCTGCTTTTCCTTCTTCTCCTCCTTCTCCTCTTCTTCTTCTCCTCTTCTTATTCTTCTTCTCCTTCTTCTCCTTCCCGTCCTCCTCGTCTTCTTCCTCTCCTCCTCTCCCTCCTCCTCGCCCTCCTTCTCGTATGGTACAACTTCAATTATAAACAACAGAGTAGAGATTTCGAGCAGATCTGAGCTTGGACGGTGAGCGAGTAGAAAATTGAAGGATTACACAAGCAAATGTGAGCAACTGGGCAATTTCGTGAGAGGAATAAAGCATAGGTGTGGCCACGCAGTGAGTTAGTGCCAACTACAACGAAAGTCGAAGGTAAAAATAACCCTAAACGTAATAAGGCCATGATACCTTGTTGTTTTTGTATATCGATGAAAATATTTGTCTGCTTTACAAAGATAATTACAATTAAGTTTATACACAATAGAAAGATCAAAATAAGGAAAGTCAAATCTACCCAAATTTGTAGATCAAAATTATAAATTACAGCTCATTAGGAATTGCCTATTTTTAAAGTTATCAGGGGCATGTAGTTCATTATTTTGTTCAGTGGGTTGCTCACCATGTCTTTGGCGCTAGCAACATCATCAAATTGGTTTAGGTATCCCTTAATCCCTAATTTTCATTTCTTTCAGTTTTGCGTGTTGTCTTCTTATTTTTAGCTTTTGAAGTTATGAATTTTGTTGTGGAAATAGAAAATTAATCTTAAAACTATAACAAAAAACTATCAAATTAGGGTGAAAAATATTATTTACATGATTAGCTGAGCAATTGAAGTCAATCTCTGGCTGAAATGAAGTTTAGTTCTGAAATTGATCGAATGAAATCTTAATAGTGTCCATATTTTGCCTGAAAATCTGGAAAAAAAAATACGCAGTCCTAATCTGTTTGTTTGCTTCGCTCAATGACCATTCGGAGCAATTATAATCAAACATAATAAAAATAAGAAGAATCAAACGAAAGCAGCCCATTTGTTTGATTTTTCTCCTCACAGAACAACCAATCATATTAATCACTTTCTTCTAGTATCAATCACTTTATTGATTCACAAAGAGTTGATGCAATGAGTAGTTTAGTATATGAAGCAAGTTTAAGAATTAGAGATCCAGTTTATAATGTCTAGGGGTCATTTTCCAGCTCCACAAACAAATAAACGAATTGTAAGTAGAGCTAGAGCCAAGACACAGGTTAAGCTTGTCAATATTCACTGCCACCAAGTCAATTTGATGACACTGATTTGCAAGGAATTAGCCAAAATGCCACCACTGGTTTCACCACTGTTGGGCCACCGCTCACTTGAAATTAATAGTAACATTTTGAGTTGGTTTATTGTTATTAATACATTATGAATGATGTTGGTTGCAAAAAAATTTGGTTTAGCTATGACTCTAAAATTGGCTTTTTAAAATTATCATTGTTCTGTGATGTTAACCTTCCTACTACATATATGTTCCTCTAATTACGATTATTGAGCTTTAAAATAAATGATTCAAAATTTATTTTATGAATTATATGATGTTAAAGTTGAAGAATTGCCGAGAGTGTTATTTTGCTATGCATTACTATTAGGTAGTTTAAGTCATGAGTGCAAGCATGATTTGGTCCTTCTTGGTGAGCTATTTCTTAAAAAAAAAAAGGGAGCGGTGCAACAATAGCCATTCTAGTGTCCTTGATCTTGCACATTCTTTTGATAAAATTTTGGTGAATTCCCTTGTTAAAATTCTGTAATTTTAGTTTCATTAATTGAATTATAGGATGGTTGGAAATATCCTCAATGAATCATGGATGTAATTACATTATATGATTCCTCTTATTAGAAATGTCACTACTGTTGTTAGGGTCATATCTTGCTTGTGTATTTGTAATTTGATTTCGGTGTTGGGTTTGAAAAGACATAATTTTCTATGATTGATGACAAAGTTCTTGATTACACCAGAAATGTGGTATCTTCTTCTGTTTAACTCAGGGTTGTTTAGCTACTTAATTTGGTTAAATTGATTATTTTGTAAGACTCAAGTGTACAAGCAGTCAGATTAAGTGTTCTGGAAAAAAATGCGCTTAAGTGACGAAGTTAGGAGCTAAATTGATCAAATGACGAAGGAATGAAGGATGTTGCCCAGCCGAGCGTTGCAACGCTCTCATTAAACATAAGTCCAACGCTAGCTCAACACTGGAAGACAGAATACTTGGATGCAGGGTAGCGTTGCAACACTGCCCCAAGCGTTGCAACGCTCCGGAGATGCCCCAAGTCCATCGTCGAGGCGCTCATCAACGCTACGCTCCAACCTTCTAGGACAGAATAGGCAGCATTGCAACGCTCACGCTATGTGGTTTGACGGACGTACAGCCTCAGCACGTGGGCAACACAACGTCAGGACAACGTTGCAACGCTTGCCTAACGCTCGGCCAGCGTTGCAATGCTTTTCCTAGCATTGTGACGCTGCAATAGTTTTATAAAAGAATAATTTGGGTCAGCCGATTAGATATATCGAGTACACCCGATCTTGAACATTACCGCTCTGTTCCAGCCTCGTTTTAGCTCCCTTTTATACCAGAATTCTGAAAAATTGTTCCCCTTTGCAAATTGTATTGATTTAGAACATGTTTCGTGGCTAATAGGTAAGAACTTAGCTTGGGTTTGTTAGTTTCGTTTGGTTCTGATTCAATTCTTAAGACTCATATTGTAATTTTGTGAATTTTATTATGAATTTATGAGAATTTATCTTGAGCATATTATTCAATTTTTGTGTATGGGATAATCTGACAAATTAGTTATACATGTTTAATTGATTGATTTGATTGGTCCTAAATTGTAATCGTTAGATAGTCATCACCTAGAAACATAAGTTAAGTTAGTTTATTGTGTTAATTTGGGATTCCAATTACCAAGCATTTACTTTCTAACTTAGATAAATACCGCTTAATTAATTGGTTAGATGATGGAAATCAATTAATTGGCTTAGCTTTTCCTTACATCTCAATGCCTGTTGATTGATTGATTGGTTGAGGATTCTCGCTTTTCTATTAATTAACTTGATTTTCTAAACTATCGAATAGGATTCTAACCGAGTATACTAAGTTTTAATTCAAATATTCTCATGCATCTTTTGATTAGTTTGTGATAGAATTGATGAGGAATGAATTAAACTATAATTACCCAAGCTAAGTATTTTGTTCGATTGATATTCACCACATCTGTTTACGTTGTGCACTTTTTTTTCTCTTGCAATTTATTTCACAACTTTTCAGAAACCCCTCCTCCCCCCTTTTGGTTACTTCCTACAAGTTCCAATCTTTAAGGAATCCATATTCGGCTCTTTGTGGTTCGACCCCAGACTTGCTACTTGTATTACTAATTAGTATAAGGGATTAGTTCGGTGCATACAAATTTTATTTGCATAGGTGCGGGTTTACGGGCGACGGTGAATCTAGTGACCAACCAAATTAGCGTCATTACCAGGGAGCCAACAAAATCCTTGATTTTCGAAACTTGTAGTGTTTATCGTTGTAATCAATTTTCTCTTTTGGTGCATGACCCCCGATCCTAAAGGTACTAGACAATTGTATTTAGCAAAGATTTTGAGGGAGTAGTGGAGAATCATAAGAGAAAGAAGACAACAAGCTGCGCTTGACAGAGAGATTCGTGTTGAAGACACATCGGGAGAAGAAAGCATTCCTAAAGATTTTCCAATGATGGTTGGACGAGAAAAGACCCTCAAGGAGCTTGCAACACCTGACTTTCTGCAACAGCCCTTGTGCATTGCCTATCTTGAGATGACAAGTAACTTTGATCTTAAATCTGGCTTAATTCACTTACTTCCTGCATTTTCTGGTCTATAGAGTGAGAATCCGCACAAACACTTAAAGGAATTCTATGTGGTGTGCAATGGGATGAGACCTGATGGGTGACTCAGAAGCAGATAAATATGAAGGCATTCCCTTTTTCATTGAACGGAGATGACAAGGAATGGCTCTACATTCTTCCTCTAGGGAGCATCATGTCCTGGGAAGAATTGCAGAGGCAATTCTTGCAAAAGTTCTTTCTAGCATCCCGAGTTGTTGGTGTCAGAAAGGAAATTTACAACATCATACGATTCAATGGGGAGACCCTTCACGAATATTGGGAATGATTATTAAAGACCTGATGTAGACCGACAAAAGCAACATAGATCCAGCTACAGGAGAAGCCTTAATCAATAAAACCCCAACTGAGGCAATGAACTTGATAACTACTATGGCAACAAATTCTCAATAATTTGGCACTGGAGCTGCAATTAGTGTCAAATCCGCATATGAGATAAGTGAACTTAAGAAAGAAATATCTGACTTAGTTTCTATTGTAAAGCAGTTGGCGAAAGTGGAGACTGGACAACCCGCTACTGTTTGCCAAGTATTTCATGGGACTGGTTATTTAGCTGACATTTGCCCAAGTGCTCTACAAGGAGTAATGCCTAAGGTAAATGCTGTTGGAGGCTACAATTTCAATGGGCAATGTAGAAGGCGTGAACCATTCAGTCAGACTTACAATTCTGGGTGGAGAGACCACCCAAACATTAAATGGGTGGGACAGAAGGAGCAGGCTCAGCCTAGTCATGGAGCTCTGTCTGGTTCAGGTATATCCTTAGAAGATATGGCTAAAAGTCTTGCTGATAATCATTTTAAATTTTAGAGTGCCATTGATGCTTTGGGGACCCAAGTCTCTCAACTAGCCACCTCGATGAGTAAATTGGAGAGACAGTCTGACAAATTCCCATGTCAACCAGAATCAAACCCTAGAGAAAATGTAAGTGCAATCACGTTGAGGAGTGACAAGGAGCCAGAATTGGAAAGCCCAGGAATTTCTTCTTCAAATTCAACTGTCTTACCACCACAAAAAAAAAAACACGGAATATCTTCTCACTCTTATCCTTCTTTGGATGCGTATGTGCCTAAAGCGCCTCTTCTTTCAAGGGTTGCAAGGCAAAAAGAATCAATGGTTGACAAGGACAAGGGGCTTTTGGAGATGTTTAGAAGGGTGGAGATAAATATCCCTCTCCTCAATGCAGTTAAGAAAATTCCTAAATATGCCGAGACAAGCCAAGGAAAATGAGAGAATTGTGGTAAGTTAATATGTGTCTACGATCTTTCATAAAAACTTGCCTGAAAAACAAAAAGATCGATGTATGTTTTCTCTCCCTTGCATCATAGGAAGAAAGAAAATTGATAGGATTATGCTAGATTTGGATGCATCAATAAATGTTATGTCTTATTCAATTTATCAAGAATTAAAGTTAAAAGACTTAACTGAGACTAGAGTTGTTATTCAATTAGGCGATAGGTCTTTTATACACCCATTAGGAGTTATAGATGATGTCCTAGTTCAGGTCAATGAATTGCTTTTTCCTATTAATTTCTATGTTCTTAATGTGGAAGAGCCCACATCTATCTCATTTGCATCCATCTTTCTTGGTGACCATTCATGAAGCCAGCCAAGACTAAGATTGATGTCGATGAGGGCACTTTGTCTGTGGAGTTAGATGGTGAGTTGGTTAAGTTTAATATTTTCGATGCTATGAAATCTTCCACCATAGGGTAAGTACATTCTTTGTGCCAGATTGATGTGTTTGACTCTCTTGAGTAGGACGTTATATGGTACGTCTATGACGACGATGAGGATGACTCATGATATTTGATCCCTCTTAGAGAGCTTGCCACTTTGTTTATGACAAAGCTAGTAAGTATGCCCTCATATCCTGATGATGAATCTTCTAACAAGGTGCTTCCTTCTATTTTGCAGGCACCTAAATTGGAATTGAAGGAGATTCTAGACTGTAGGAGTATATCAGTAAGCAGCAGAAGCAACAAGGATTAATAAGTACTCTAATTCATTAATTTTTTCAGTAACTAAAGCATGCTCATACAATAACAAGAGGGTTTCAAGCCATACCTTTGTAGAACTTCTTGAAATCTCGATTCTTAGCTGCAAACTTCTCCAAAACTCACCGTAGACCACCTCAAGATCTTTCCCACTATTCTCTTGGAGCTTTAGATTGAGTTGTGAGACTCAAAATAAGCTTGAATGAAGGGAACATGGAGAAGAACTCACCGCAACAACCCACTTGAAGAACAACTTATTCAACTCGAATTTTCAGCAAAAACTATATAGATGCATGCCTCAATTCCACTCCAATCTTCCCAATATATTGCAGGACTTTCATGCAAAGAAGATGGTTGCATGAGATGCAGATCATGCTTGGAGTTATTGAAGCCAAACTTAAGTGGGTTTGGTGTGAGCTAGTTGAAGGTGTGATTGGGAAAAACCATAATTCCATTTTGTGTTTTTCAAACTTTTCAATTTTTACCAAATGATTTCAAAAATCAATTTGATTTCAAAAATTGAAAATATTATTAATTTTGCAAAATTAATTTCATCAATTAATTTTCTAATAAAACTAATAAATAATTATTTAAATAATTTAATTAATTCTAATTAATTTAATATCAAATATTAAATTAATTTTACACAAATCCACCTTCATATATTTAAATCATATTTAAATATTTATTAATTCTCCTATTCCATTTAATTCTTAAAATTAAATGTGTAATTATATCTCATATAATTACTGATTTCTTTAATTCTAATTTGAACATTTGAAATTAACTTATCACGCTACTCTAAAGCTAATCCATTTACGAGCTAGTAGGGGGACCTTGTGGACCTATAGATCATGGGTTCCAACGATCTGAGATTAATTGGCTAAATTCATTAATCCGAATTAATCACCATTCGTTAACCAATGGGTGACTTCACTAAAGTCCATAGTTGAACTCCCCTCAGTATATGTTTGGTTTTATGTCCTAAAACTCATGGTTTGTAAACACGAGAACTTATTCTGAAAATTCAATAAGTTGTTATTGAATAGATGTTTTGCTTATTGGAAATCCAATAAACCGTCCCTTAACTATTACATGAGTACTTGAACTTTATGTGGAGACATAAAAGTGGATCAGGTTCGAGTAAATAGTCAAAATGATCTATAGTATATGAATAAGGTTGGGTGCCTTATTCTGATAACATTATTGGATGTGGCCTGCTCTGTAGTTGTTACAAGGAGTTGTAAAGTGCTACAAACGAATTGATCCTAATTCCTTCATGTTTTGACATGAGAAGTGGGGGTGTTCTTGTGCAAAAGGGTTTGTACAAGATCGGACTACGAAAGTAGTCACTCTTACTTTATAACGTTGTTTACTGTTTAAGACTGACTATTTCAAAGCGATAACCTAGGTAACTTGACCTTAATCTTGAGCTAACTATGAACTCCTGTTTATTCGGGATTATTCTTAAATTTGCATAGATTAGGGTTGGCTCAACAGCGCCGGCTCAATAGCCTCGCATTTCAGGGGTAAGACTGGGTAGATAGCTGAGGACATAGGGTGCAAGATGGACATCACTCCTACCCACTGTTAGGGATAGTAGGGAGGTCGTTCCCTTAAGTGCTGATTCTGGGTCTTGAATAAGGGGCCCCACCCTCTCATTGGCCCGAGAGGGACTCAGTTTGTTGATTGGATCACAAAACAATTGTTCATTAGAGGATCAGTGGGACTTAAGGGACAAGAGGTAATTTCGAGGGTAAAACAGAGATTCGACCCAGTCGTTATTACGAATAACCTGTGAAGGGTTAACTTACTAATCATGGTTATATCGAGTGAACATAATATAACTACAGTGAGGGAAGTTCAACTATGGGCTTTAGTTTAGTGACCCATTAGTTAATGAATGGGGGTTAATTCGGTCTACTAGCTTATGAATGGATTAGCTCTAGAGTAGCGTGATAAGTTAATTTGAGACACTCAAATTAGAATTAAACGAAAATGGAGAATTAATATTTAAATATGATTTAAATATATGAAGGTGGAATTGTTTAAAAATTAATTTAATATATGATATTAAATTAATTAGAATTGTTTAAATTATTCAAATAATTATTTACTAATTTCATTAGAAAAATTAATTTATGAAATTAATTTTTTAAAATTAGTGATGTTTTCAATTTTAGAAAATAAATTGATTTATGAAATTAATTGAAAAGTTGAAAAAGATAAACAAAACACAAAAGTGGGAAATCGATTTTTTCCATTGTCATCTTCAAGTAGCTCACCCATAACCCACCATCTTCAAGCTTCAATTATTCCAAGTATGAGCTGCATCTCATGCAGCCATTCTTATTGCATGATGGTCTACAATATATTGAGAATATTGGAGTGAATTTGAAGCAATACAATCGCAAGAATTTTTGCTAAAAAATTTGGTTGAAGAAGGAGTTATTCAAGTAGGTTGCCGCTGAGCTATTCTCCAAGTTCCCTTGATTCCAGCTTATTTTAAGTCCCACAACTCAATCTAGAGCAGCAAGAGAGTAGTGGGGAAGATCTTGTGGTGGTCTACAATGAGATTTGGAGAGATTTGCAGGAAATTGAGATTTTAAGAGTTCTACAAATGTATGACTTGAAACCCATTAATTTCTGCTAGAGCATGCTTTCGTTTCTGCCAAAACTAATGAATTAGAGTACTTAATGATCATTGTCGCTTTTGCTGCGTGCTGATATAATCCAACACTGTAGATATATTATGTCCACTCGATATAACCATGATTAGTAAGTTAACCCTTCACAGGTTGTTCGTAATAATGGTTGGATAAAATGTCTGTTTTACTCCTGAGATTATCTCTTGTTCCTTAAGTCTCACTAATCTTCTAATGAACAATTGATAAGTGATCCAATCAACAAATCGAGTTCCTTTTAGGCCAATGAGAAGGTAGGGCCCCTTGTTTAAGATCCGAAGTCAGCACTTAAAGTAACAACCTCTCTACTATCCCTAAAAGCGGGTAGGAGTGAATTTCTTCTTACACCCTATGTCCCCAGCTATCTACCCAGTCTTACCCCTGAAATGGATGTTATTGAGTCGGCGCTGTTGAGCCAACCCTTACTTATTCAAATCTAAGGATAATCCCGAATAAATAAGAGTTCATAGTTAGCTCAGGATTAAGGTCAAGTTACCTAGGTCATCGCTTTAAAATAGTCAGTCTTAAATAATAAACAGTGTTATAAAGTAAGAGTGACTGATTTTGTGGTCCGATCTTGGATGCATCCAATAGTGTTACCAGAATAAGGCACCCAATCTGATCTACTTTTATGTCACCACATATAGTTCAAGTACCAATTAATAGTCGTGGGTCTTTTAGGTTTATTGGATTTCTAATAAGCAATATATATATTCAATAACAACTTACTGAATGTTCAAAATAAGTTTTATTGTTTACAAACTACGAGTTTTAGGACATAAAACCCAAAAAACTCCCACTTGGACTAGAACTCCAGCGATAACTTATATTCAAATATATAAGACTGAGTTTCTGAGTTTTATAGAGAAATATAATAAACTAGGGCATCACATACCCATGGTTTACCATCTGGTATCACATACCCGATATTTC
Organism: Benincasa hispida; assembly: GCF_027475165.1. NCBI lineage: Eukaryota > Viridiplantae > Streptophyta > Magnoliopsida > Cucurbitales > Cucurbitaceae > Benincasa > Benincasa hispida. The sequence continues at coordinate 68,017,573 of NC_143479.1, read as the reverse complement.
TTCCATTTTCCCTAGGTTATTAACCTTGTATTCCTAGTCTTACTAGGTGATTCTCAAACACTTTAGCCAAGAGAATCTTTGTAAACATATTATAGTGTACAATAGACTTCGTATTAAACTATATGGAAATGCATCCTATTCTCAATAATGACCAGGAAGTCATACTTTCCTCCCATTACATTGAGGTACTGTCAACTCTTTGAGTAAGACGCATCTGACTTGTCTTAACAACTCTTGTTAATAGTGTTAATTTAATAACTCTTTATTAAATAGATCTAGAAATATTTAAACTTTTTATACTTTGATCTAATCGATTTCTAGCCGTTTTAAATATCTGAATATTTACAAATGGCTTTTAATTAGTTTGTTTCTTAACAGAAGTTGCTATTAGATAGAACAAACACATATTTCAAAAATGAACATTTCATTTACAACAAAAATATATACATTTTCTTCTTTACAAGATAACAAAAGCAAGTAAGAATATCATTAGACAGCAACATCTCCCACTGATTAAGCTAAGCAAGTGGTCCTTAGGAACTTGTTTGCCTGTTTTGCTTCTTCTGCTCTCTTCTGAGCAAGGTACCGAGGGCAGTTTCTTTTCCAGTGCCCTTCTTCGTTGTAGTGGAAACACTTTCCTTTGTTTGCAATATTGTTTTTTCCTTTCTTTCAAACGAGTTTCTTTTGAAGGAAATCAAACTCGAGATTTCCATAAGCAGCAGAAATAAGATTATTCCAAATTACAATCATAAATGAACATCACATATTATAGTCGAATACAGAAACAAGCGGTTCTACAATTAATACATAAATTACAGCATGAAAACTCAAATGAACAAAAAGAATACTATACGAACATTTGAAGATGCATCTCCACACTCCTTTGCGCACGATCGCTCGAACATCAGCAAGCTCGAACGCTCGATCTACACGACTGCAACACAGAAATGAACACAGCATGAACACTTCGCGCTTGAACTATGTGATCGCCTCGGTCACAAACTCCTCAGCAACAGCACGAACGGCCTCCACAGCACCTCGACGGTGTTGAGTTGAGTAAGACACCACCAAGAATGCTACCTTGGTATTCCCAGTGTGAGAATCCAGAGGTTGGGCTCTATTCAGACTTGGTATGAGGTAGACGAAAGAGGAAACACCGATTGTGTACATGACTGAGCAAATGGGAGATGGTAGAGACCTATCGTATAGGTCGATGTTCAATCATTTAGCTAAAGCTAAGTGATCGTCTAACAAAAGCTATGAAATCATTTAGTAAATACTGCAGATCGTTTAGCTTGCCACTACATGATCGTTTAGCTTGCCCAAGCTATCGTTTAGTAAATCTATATTTATTTGACAACTCCATGAGATCCTTTTTCCAAGAGAGAAATCTCAAAAAACTTTTTATCAAAACTTTTCAACCGTTACTAAAATTAGGAAAACCATTTTCCTTTTATCTCACGGTTACTATGAATCCAATAACCACCCACTCAATTGATTATTAAAGAAAAATAATTAATTATCCAATAATTAATATTATTATAAATATAAATGATAACCAACTTATCATACTATATTTGTAACCTATATTTTTAACATTTCATCTCATGAAATATATAAACCATAGTTCTCTATTCCATGGTACTTAATGTAAATCTTATTTACATCAATCCTCCACTACATGTATCTCATACATCATACCGATTATATCATATATAATCAAAATACCTCTTGTCAATTTGAACATTTCAAATAAATACCAAGAACTGATCCTCAACTGAATCCATTGAGATACCAAGGGGACCTTATAAACCTATAGCTCGAAGCTCCAACGGTACGTGAATAATTGACTAAACTCTTTAGTCGCAGGATCCACTATCTGTTAACTGCCAGACACTCCACTAAAGACCGATAGGTGAACTCTTCTTACCACAGATATATTATGTGTCCATCTTAATCAATCAGTAGTGCGACAACAATTCACAGATCGCTTGTAAGTATAGTTGATCCAATAACCGTTATGCCTCTTTAGTTACATTTGTCTCCTTAAGTACCACTGATCCCTCTAATGAACATAAGTCATAGTCCTACTATAACTGAGTCTTCTCTTCCAAAGAGAAGTTGTGGCCATTATGTTCAAGCCCCATAATCAGCCCTTAAGGGAGCAATCTCTCTACTTATCCCTGCTTCAGGAGAGAAGTGAATTCCATCTTGTGGATTGAGTTCCCAGCTCCCAGATCAGACAAGTCCCCAAAAAGGTAGGCATGTTGAGTTGGCAATCTGGCCACTCTCACCCATACTAATTAAAGGATTGTCCTCAAGTGCAGGAGTTCCCAAAACACTCAGGATTGAGGTCGTGTCACCTATGGTCATTTAGGTAAGATGCAAGTCTTTAGTATCAACAACGTTATATACAGAGTCTAGTCATCTCGTGGTCCAGATCTTATACAAACTCTTTGTATAGGACACCCTCACTCGCACGTCTTCACATGAATGGCCAGGATCTACCATCTATAGTAATTTACAACACTTGCAAACCTCTACAAAGCGGGTTGTATCCGTAGTGTCACCAGGATCAGGTATCCCACCTTAATCCTTATACTATAGACCTATTTAGGTTATCACTTAAGGCATGATTCACTTGTATATCACATATACATGCTTAAGTTCACATAAGATAACCAAGGAGCTTTGCTTATTGGATATGAGTAAATGCTAGAATTAAATAACAATTATTTTATTCAATAAACAATGTGTATCTTTACAAAACAACGAGACTCCGGGAGAATTAAGACACTAATCGCAACAATCTTTCACTTGTCCTAATGACTCGGGAGACTAATGTACAATACAATATAAAAATGTACAATATACAATAAACTAGGGCATACCCCAGTATCATCTTCTACTTGCCCTAGACAAGATGCGGCATGTCTCGCAGACCCAGACTCTCCAGGTGACCCTCGAACCCTTTAGCCGTCAGGGTCTTTGTAAAGGGATTAGCAACGTTGTGCTTCGATGCAATCTTCGTGACTATCACATTACCACGATTCACAATCTCCCTGATCAGGTGATATTTTCGTTCTATGTGCTTACCCCAACTATAACTCCGAGGCTCCTTCGAATTTACCATAGCCCCGCTTTTATCACAATAAAGAATGATCGGCAAATCCATATTTGGAACAACTTCCAAATCTGAAAGGAACTTCCTCAGCCAAACAGCCTCTTAAGCTGCTTCACATGTGGCTACGTATTCGGCTTCCATAGTGGAGTCTACGATGCATCCTTGCTTGATGCTTCGCTAGACTACAGCCCCTCCATTTAGAGTAAACACTGATCCCGATGTCGATTTGCGAGAATCTCTATTAGTTTGAAAGTCAGAGTCCGTGTATTCTATAAGGATCAGATCCTTATCTCTATACACAAGCATGTAGTTCCTTGTTCTCCGAAGATACTTGAGGACCGTCTTAACCGCTGTCCAGTGATCAAATCCTGGATTGGATTGATACCAACTAACAATCCCTATTGCATAGCAAATGTCGGGTCTGGTATGCAACATTGAATACATTAAGCTTCCTACAATAGAAGCATAGGGAATCTGTCTCATCTCCTCAACCTCTTGAGGTGTCTTAGGACATTGATCCTTAGACATAACGATTCCATGCCTGAAGGGTAACAAACTCTTCTTAGAATCCTACATCCTATACCTGATCCACATTTGATCAATGTACGATGCCTGAGACAGGGCTAACCGTTTGTTCTTGTGTTCTCGAATAATTTAGATCCCTAGAACATACTGTGCCTCACCCAAATTTTTCATTTGGATCTTAGCAGCTAGCAAACTCTTAATGCCAGTCAGATACCCTACATCATTCCCAATGAGTAGAATATCATCTACATACAATACCAAGAAAGCTACTGAGCTGTTGATGATCTTCTTGTAAACACAAGGCTCATCAACGTTCTGGTCAAAACCAAATAACTTGACAGTAGTGTCAAATCTGATGTTCCAAGATCTAAATGCTTGTTTCAGCCCATAAATGGACCTATTAAGCTTGCGGACTCTTTTTCTCTTGATCTGAAACTATGAACACATCTAGTTAAGTCATATAGATGGTCTCTTCAAGATTACTATTCACAAAGGTAGTCTTGACGTCCATTTTCCATATTTCATAATCATAAAATGTGGCTATGGACAGGAAAATCCTGGTAGACTTGAGCATGAAAACAAGTGAGAAAGTTTCCTCATAGTCAACTCCCTCAATCTGGGTATAACCCTTTTCCACAAGTCTAGTCTTAAAGGTCTGCACCTTTCCATCTACACCTCTCTTTACCTTAAAGATCCACTTACACCCAATAGGTCTAACCCCATCAGGTGGATCAACAAGCTCCCAGACGTTGTTGAAGTACATAGACTCCATTTTCTGTTCATGGCCTTAATCTATTCATCTTTGTCAACATCCTCCATTGCTTCCTTAAAAGAAACGGATTCTCGACTCCATCATTCGTAATGATGTTTTGGGCTTTAGTCAAACCCATGTAGTGATCCGGTGGGTTCATAACCCTCCCACTACGTTGAGGCAGTCTCAACTCTTGAGCTGGTTGACTAGACATTTCGACCACAACAACTCTTTTTGATCTGTCGGTCTGTTCAACAACTCTGTTGAACCCTCAGCAGTCTCAGTCTCACTTGAGATCTCACGAAAAACAAGCTTTCTTCGTGGCTTATGATCCCTCATGTGATCTTCTTCCAAGAAGATACCATTTGTGGAAACAAATACTTTGTTCTCACTCAGATCATAGAAGTATCTGATGCGTTATTTTATTAAGTGTGGAAAATGGATGATATGCGTTGGTGGAATTACATTGTGCACTCAAGTTTCCCCAGCGGAATTCAAGTGTAAATTCCCCTGAGTTTCCTGGTAAGTCCAGAGTCGATCACAGGAACTTGTGAAAATAGTTTGTGTTGATAATTTTATTATGAAAACTTTGCGGTAACCAGGTAAATAAATGAAGTGGTTGGTTTGTTGTTGCGTTGATAAAAAGAAATAAATAAATGCAGCAGATTTGAGAAACAAAGTTGCGTTGATAGATGCAATGAGTATGTGATGAACGGGTTGAGAAGATCTTTAGCTAGCGTTACTTGGGAATGCGTCAGACTATGCGATCATGTTACTACCATGCACAGCAAGTCATTTTCCAATGTAAATGCAATGCTCCTAAATCTAGGACACAAGTGTTGCATGCAAAATGTCTTTAGAGCTTATTCCTAAGTCTCTACTCTTGTCCTATGCGTTGATGCAAAATACAAGAAAGAAAAGTGACCGCATACAATCATACTTATTGCTAAGATGCATGCGATGCATTGATAACAAATAATGCTCATCCCTAACCGCTTATCTCTCGTTTATGCATTCTAATCTGGTTCTTCCAAACCTAGATTCTGACCTGATCTTCCCAAGTCTAGATCCTGTCCTTAGACTACCGTCCCGAGTATCTCTAATAGACGAATGAAGCATACATAAACAAGATAATCACAAAGAATGAAGATTCCCTCGTTGTACTAGCTAAATGCTCCTCAACCCATTCAACTAATTTAGCTACTCATGTGTGAATCACAGAGAGTGAACAGATATAGAGAAAGAAATTCCATTCTTATATATAAGTTAAGTACAAAATGCTAATGGAAGTAAAGGTAGAGAGCCTAGTAGCAATTCCTTGCTCACTGAGGCTTTTTACACTAGAATCTTTATTCTGAACTAAAGATATTCCTACTTCCGCAGGAATCGGCCCTCTCTCTGCCTTGATAGCTTCCGATGCACTCCCAATGTTGCGCCCACCATGTTGCGCTGACCAAGTTATGGCGATTCCTCTCGGGCAAATATTTGCGAGTGCGATCAATGCAAAGTCTTGCGGTGAAGTTGCAGTCGATTAATGAATTCCTATGATCGCAATCTCTGCAATGCGATAATGCATATTCTACACAAAAAAAATAAAAAAATAAATAGTTTCAATGCGTTGACGCACACGACTGCAATATTATAGATTTTATGCTTAATTAACGCAATTTATCATTTTTCATCAACGCAATCCAAAATTGTTTAATAACTTAGCACTATGATAACGTGCTTTCTGCCAATTATCAGTATCTTCTTCTTGTTTCCTTGGGGTAGCCTACAAAGAGGCAAACCTTCAAACGCGGTTTCAACTTATTTGGGTTAGTCGCTAGCACATGTGCCGGATAGCCCCAAATCCTGAAGTGGCGTAAACTACCTTTATGGCCTCTCCATAACTCAAAAGGTGTTTCAGAAACACTTTTCGAGGGAACATTGTTCAAGATATAACATGCAGTCTGCATTGCATAACCCCAAAACGAGTTTGGAAGATGAGCATAACTCATCATAGACCGAACCATGTCCAACAAGGTTCTGTTTCTTCTTTCTGATACACCATTCTGCTGAGGTGTACCAGGGATCGAGAGTTGGGGCGCAATCCCATGTTCTATCATATAGTTCTAGAATTAGAGGTCTATATACTCTCCACCATGATTAGATCGTAGTGTTTTTATCTTCTTACCTAACAAATTTTCAACTTCAGTCTTATACTCTTTCAACTTGTCAAAGGGTTTTAGACTTACGTTGCATTAGGAAGAGATACCCAAACCTTGAATAATCATCTATGAAAGTGATGAAATATTCATACCCACCTCGAGCTCTAACATTGGACCATAGAGGTCTGAATGTACAAGCTCCAAGGCTTCCTTGGCTCTGTAACCTTTTCAAGTAAAAGGTCGTTTGGTCATCTTGCTTTCGAAGCATGATTCATATACCGGCAAGGAGTTTTCTTTTAAACTCTTTAGAAGACCACTTTGTACCAACTTCTCAATCCTATTGAGGTTGATGTGACCTAACCTAAGATGCCAAAGATGGGTGTTTTCCTTTGGAGAAAGCTTTGGTCTTTTAGCTGTTGTTGTCGTACTGAACATTTCAGTGTTAAACAAGGCTTTTATGACTAATGGCCTTAGTACATATAAGTTATTTTCCATTGAACCATTATAAATCTCCATTCCATTCTTAAGTATAAACACTTTATTCTCAGAAAAGGAGATGGTGTAGCCTTGTTCAATGAGACAAGAAATCGAGATTAAGTTCCTCTTAATATGAGGAACTACAAAAACATTATCCAGTAACATATAACGTTTCTTGTCAACAAATAACTTTAGCCTGGCTACAACAACAGCTGAAACAACCTCACTAGTACCGACACGAAGAGTCATCTCTCCCTGTGGCAACGTTTGCCAGGAACTGAATCCTTGGTAAGAGAAACTGACATGATTGGTAGAACCTGAATCAAGGATCTAGGCAGAATCATCATTCTCTACCAGAATCATCATATTTATTGTCTTGTCTCCTCTTTTGGAGAGTAGTGGGATCGAGGTCGTTTGCCACGAAATTCGTTTCACACGAATCTTTCCACTGTATGTAATCGGTCATATTTAAAAGCTTTTAAACAAAAATACTAATGAGTTGCTGAAAAGAAAAACACATTGACCTATGTTAGGTTTTAAGCAAATACCTGTTGTAAAACAAAACAACATTCAATAAGGTTTTAGCAAAACTAACATGAACCCTGTGTGACATCTAGTTTCCAATGACGCTTTAAAGGTTTAGGACAAAAGCTGTAGAAGGAAGGTCAGTTATCCCTCCTCTGAATTGAGAAGTTCTCAACTAGTCATTAATACCAGAACAACTCTTACTTCTATAACGACTAGCAATTATTGATTTAGCCAAGAGATCATAACTTACTTAACAATCTCCCGTAAGTGTGACCCACCATTTTAAGCCCTAAAGGTCCGTACCAAAAGGCCAATCAAAAGGGAAAAGATCCGAATGGGGCAAAACCTAAAGCGACCCTATCCATTTCTGGAGTTCACCTTAATATTGACCAACTGCACAAAACCCATCCGAAGAGGGACGCACCAAAGGCGACACGAGGGAGTACAAAATGATCTCACGGTGTGAACCAATGACAAAGACCATAGGATGTGTTGACACACACCCTTTACCCACTTACTATAAACCCTTTCTCCATCCACCTTGATATTTACTCATACAAACACCATCGGAAGGGGGATGCATCCTGGGCACCACAAGGCCAAACATGAATCTCACGGTGTGAATAGACAGGGAGAAACGTGAGTGGAATCATAGACATATCAAATACGTTTGTTGATATTATTTCGGAATACATATATGATGCATGTCTTATGCTATGTGTTTGTACCTATGCGTTGATGGTCATGCATTGGAATGGAAAGTATGCGTTAATCTCGTATGCAATGACCATGTGTTCCTATCACAAGTTTTCTTGCCTTCTCGCCAGGTATAACGAGAACGCAAGTTTCTCGGGTGATCCGAGGTCGAACTCAGGGACTTGTAACTCCATAATGTTTGTAAAGCAATGCATTTAAGGTGATGAATAGAAGTAAAAAGAAGAAGTTAATAGATTACACACTACTCCTACTCTTAACTAAACAGACTGAGCGATGGAAGATTTGCGATGAAAATTGGTAGATATGCAACAACTGTTAATGCATAGTAATGTTTATTATCTTAAGTTGCTCGAGTAATCCCAACTCGCTGCACTAATGCACCGCACACCTCTTGGTGGCAGCCGCATGCTTATATCTCTATAATTCATGGATGTGTCGAACATAAGATTGTGCCTATCTCTAGGAACAATGCATACTTTACTTTAGTGTATTCCACCACTCACCTTCTCATGCAGTTGGTGCGGCTAACCAGCTCATAGAAAAGCATTGCAACAGCCTATAGGCAAGCGTTGCTACAGCCTCACACCAAGCAAAGAAGATTAATTCACTATACTTGCGCAAAGCACACCTCTCAGTGGGTTGCTACATGCATTCTATCTTTAGGCTACATGATTGAGTATGCGACCGCCTTTGATAACTGAACGATGAAGGTAAATTATGACAAAAAAGAAGAAAATGAAGAAGATGGCGTCGAAGGAATTAAAATATGCATTGATTACAAAATGTGTCTTAAGCCAAAATGTAATACAATACAGAGATCAGTAGAGAAATGAAAGGCTATGCGTCAAGGCTGCTGATGGTGCCATGGATGGACGGTGGAGAAGTCTCTCTCGAACTTTATCTCCAGCGAAAAACTCCAGTCGTCACTCGGAATGGGTTGTGGAGGTGAAGAATCCTCAAAGACAATCTCGCTCATGCTCTTATCTGTGACCGAAAGCATCTGCCTTAAGGCAGAAGCTCAGATGCTTCAAAGTGAAGGTCCAAGGTGCTATTTATAGAGCTCAAATGCCGACAGCCTTCATGATTGCATTCTGCCTTGTGTCGGTTTGGTCTGACGCATACGATCAACTCTTATATTATCTGTAAAAATGAACACTTCGACCCGAAAAAATGCATGGTATAAGGTTAGTGAGGATTTTTGGTGCTGTTCGATGCAAGCTCACTTTTCACATGAATTCTTAGTATTATCAACGCATATTCTTACTTATTGGCCCTTATAGTTCTAAGTAAAAGGCTACAAAAGCTTGCATTTCTACGAGCTATTGATGACATGCAGAAATGCATGTCATCTTAGGCCTTTTATTTAGAATTATGAAGGCTGTTAAGCATAATATGTGGCGATTATGTTAGGAATTCATGAGAAAATGAGTTTGCAGCGTCCAACATTAAGAATCTCGGCTAACCCATTATTATGCGTTATTATGCGTTCAATTGTCTATTTTTGTAGCTAGTGCAGGAGTGGACGCAAATGTGGAAGCCGGGCTACCGCATAGACGACCGCATGTGGAGAAATTATCCATCACAAAGGCGAATGCATACAATCAACGCATGGGTGTTGTGGTAATCAGCCACATGCGTCCATCACATGGGAGTTGCGATCATCAAGCGATTGCGGTCATCATGTAGAAGTTGTGATAATCAAGCGAATGCGGTCATTTCAAGATTGCGGCCACACGATAACGCATAATAGTGGAATCACCACAAAGTTGGTGGAATGAAAGCATCAACGCATATCTCGAGAAAACCAAAAGATTGACACTTCACCGACCATACAGTTAGCAAGAGAGAGTTCAGAAAAGGACTAATGCACCGCGAATGTCAGAATCAGAGTACATTAATGCTAGCGGCGATCAAGCTCTATAAATAGAAGCCGCTGAGCTGAATTTCAAATCATCCAGGGTTTTTCGCCTTAGGGCGGATCCCTGTGATCTAGACTAATGCGTGAGAAAGAAGCTTGAGAGTTCTTCATCTCCTTCATCAATTCCAAGTGATGACCGGAGCCTTCGCTGGAGTTAGAACTCGAGAGAGTCAGCTCCACCACCCACCCATGGCACCACTAACAGCCTTGACACACATCTACTGGAAGCAAGTCATTGCTTCCAGCTAGTCATTTCATTTTCTCTTCTTTTCTTAGTATTGTATTACATTTAGGATTAAGAAATTAATACATTGTGTGTTCAATGCATTTCTTTGTTTCCTTCGATTCCATCTCCATCTTTCTTTACATAGCATCATTAACTTTCATTGCATCACTTATTGAGATTGCTAGAGTATCGCATACTTAGTCATGCGGAGTAGAGATATGAAGCATGTAACAAACCATTGAGAGGTGTGCGTTGTGCAAGTGTGTGAGAAAACCTTATTTGCTTATTGTGAAGCTGTCAACGTCTATCTATAGGCGGACACAATGCTTGTCTATGAGTAAAGTCAGCAACAACTAACTACCCGGGAGGGTAAGTGGTTGGTCGCATTAAGCAATGTAAGCAAGTATTTACTAGAGATAGGAATAATCTTACTTCAACCAAGTTTATGCGGTTACCTTGTCTTATGAGCGCATCATTCATCACTTAGACATACTTGGAAGAGTAGTCTAAAATCCAAATCTAAGATTTGGGAGAGCGGATTGGAATGCATAAGCAAGAATGGGAAACTTAGGAATAAGCTCCGTTTGCTATTACAGAGTGTATGCACCCTACGGAGAGGATATTGCATGCATCCAAGAAGTAGGATATGGTGGTTGTATGTAGTCATCTCGACCCTTTTGTATACACACCGCATACGTCCTAGATTTAGGCTCAAGTGTGTAAAGCATGATCGCATAGCTTGCATAGGCTGAGGTTGCCCTTGCGGTCACTCTTAAGGGTTACGATGAAGACATCTTCACATTTTATCTATTTTCCCATCCATTTATCTCACGTCAATAGTTGTCGTGTCTCTGTCTCTCATTCATACTTCTCATTGCGTAGTTTGTTAGTTAGGAGTAGGAGTAGTGTTAGCATAAAAACCCCCTCCATCATTCTTTTATTCAACCATCGCATACACATTACCGCATACGTCTAGCTACAAGTCCCTGAGTTCGACCTCAGATTACCCGATAAACTTGCGTTTGCATTATACTTGGCATGAGCGCAAGAAAACTTGTGACAGGAATGCATGGTCATCACATACATTCGTTAACGCATGACCACCGACGCATGATAATCAATGCATACACTATGAACATGCATCGCATATTGCGTCCCACATGATTTTAGCCATCAAGTTTTTGGCGGCTAATTTCACGTCTCTTTCTCACACTGTGTATTTTATAACCTAGGGTTTAGCTTACTTAGAAAAAACACGGCTAAGGATTATAATTAAGTGACTTTTAGGTTTGCCCAAGAGTAACTTTTACCTTGGATAGTTGAACAACTTTTGATCATCATACATTAAACTCTTTAACGGAATCTTTGACTAAATCGTCATATGCTTATTGAAAATCTATCTAATTCACCTTTCTAGGTAGGTTCCCAAATAAGGGTGTTATGTTTCCGTCAACTTAAGAACCCCACCTAGCCAGAACCCGCCTTAGACAAAAGGTCCCTTATAGATAGGTTTACAACAAATTTAATCTTTTATTTCAACCAATTTAATCCTATTAAACTGATTTTAAAAGATTAACCTAGGTTATTAAACTCTTTAGAACAACTTGAACTTAGGTCTATCTCAATCTAATTTTTAAAACCCTTTTAAAAACTTGAGTTCACCCTAAGTCTACACACAACTCTGAAATATTGATTTTAGGTCTAATTTCCTTTATAACACTTATAAACAGAAACAACCACCACAATGTGAAGCTAATACATGCAAGGCATTCATAACAATTATAAACACCTAAGTGTCATGCTCAATGCATTGTCCATTCATTGCTACTTCTTTTATATAACACTTATACGAAACAACAATGAAACAAGCAAAACATGCTTCCATTGACCCCTAGACTATAATACTTATACTAAAAGGATGATGCATGATAATGATCACTGCATGCAAAATATAACTCTTATATTTCATGATGCATGCGCATGCTTTCAAGTAATTTCTTCATGCAATATTATAACATTTATAATACATGATGCATGAATAATTGCACAACATAAGGTGGGTTTTAACTATATGACAAACACTTTGGCATATAAGAACGATACATCACATGTATAAACAACCAAAGTTGATGAACCGGGTAAATTTTCCTTAAAAACACAAAAATAAAGCCAACTATTACAAAGACGAGGAGTCTTCGGTTCAAATAGGCGAACCGAGTCTTGAACTGCTCGAGGAAAAACATCGCTTCTCCAACCATCGTGTACTAAGCACTACTCGATCGTCTACACGATATAACAAACACTTTTCTCTATTGTTTACTAGCGCTCCAAGAGCTAAACAATCGTTTAGCAATTACTATACGATCCTCTAGACAAATCTAAACACTCATTTAGCTGTTACTACACGATCGTGTACCTTTACTAAGCGATGAACCCTTAAGTACACGATCGCTTAGTGTGCTCTGCACAATGCCTGCCTTCCGCAATCGTCTAAACGACTGTGATGCCATAAAGCAACATTGCCTAATCGATCGCTTAGCTAACGCCTCCGTATCACATACGCACGATCACATAGATAGTAACAAAGTGATGAAGCTTGTTAATTACACGATCGTCTAGCGTGCGCCTTCTACTAAACGACGAGCATCGCATGCTCCCTCTACGATCGTTTACCTCCAGCGCCTATGCGATTGGGCAACCAATGCTACGCGATATGGTAAATGATTTACCCCATCGCTTAGCATTAGCTAAACGATCGTTTAGAAAATACTACACGATCGTATAGAAAAATCTAAGCAAACACTTAGGTAAATCCCAACGATCGTTTACCTGAGGCTACACGATACGAACAACCCTTGATCTTCTTCTTCGTTAAGAACCGCATCGCCATGCTTCGAAGCTTCATCATGAACGACTCGAAAACCTCAACCCTTTTGAATTACATACTCTATTGCGATGTCAATTAACACTTTGTAATACTGAAAGCTTTAACAAAAAGGCAATTTAAACTCGAAACATTCATCAACGCAATCACATATGTAAAAAACGATTAACCACAAATGTAGAAACCCACTGTGACTGTAAAATGAGTTCAATTCAGAGTTGTAATTTGGAATATCAGAGAACCTGACTCTGATACCAATTTAAGGAAATCGGAATCGACATTTTCATGAGCAACGGAAATAAAATTATTCCAAATTACAATAATGAATGAACATCACATATTGCAGTTGAATACAGAAACAAGTGGTTATACAATTAGTACAGAAATTACAGCATGAAAACTCAAATGAACAAAGAGAATACTCTACGAACATTTGAAGATGCGTCTCCACGCTCCTTTGCACACAACTACTCGAAAAACAGCAACCTCGAACGCTCAATCTACATAACCATAACACAAAAATGAACACAGCACGAACACTTCGTGCTCGAACTCAGCGATCGCCTTGGTCACGAACTCCTCAACAACAGCACGAACGGCCTCCACAAAACCTTGACAGCGTCGAGTTGAGTAAGACACCACCAAGAAGGCTACCTTGGTATTCTCGGTGTGAGAATCTAGAAGGTGGGCTCTGTTCGGACTTGGTATGAGGCAGACGGAGGAGGAAACACCGATCATGTACACGACTGGACACGTGGGAGATGACGAAGACCTATTGTATAGATCAATGCCCAATCGTTTAGCTAAAGCTAAGCAATCGTCTAGCAAAAGCTATGCGATCGTTTAGTAAATACTGCACAATCATTTAGCTTGCCCAAGCTGTCGTTTAGTAAATCTATATTTACTTGACAACTTCGGGAGATCCTTTTTGCGAGAGATAAATCTCAAAAAACTTTTTATCAAAACTTTTCAATCGTTACTAAAATTAGGAAAACCATTTTCCTTTTATTTCACGGTTACCATGAATCCAATAACCACCCACTCAATTGGTTATTAAAGAAAAAGAATTAATTATACAATAATTAATATTATTATAGATATAAATGATAACCAACTTATCATACTATATTTATAACCTATAGTTTTAATATTTCATCTCATGAAACATATAAACCATAGTTCGTTTTCTATTCCATGGTACTTAATGTAAATCTTATTTACATCAATCCTCCACTAGATGTATCTCATACATCATACCGATTATATCATATATAACCAAAATACCTCTTGTCAATTTGAACATTTCAAATCAACACCACGAACTGATACTTAACTGAATCCATTGAGCTACCAAGGGGACTTTATGGACCTATAGCTCGAAGTTCCAACCATACGTGAATAACTGACTAAACTCTTTAGTCATGACATCCACTATCCATCAACTGCCAGGCACTCCACTAAAGACCAACAGCTAAACTCTACTTATCCTTGCATCTTCTTCCCTTTCCCTTTGCTCTTCTTAGCAGGAATACTCTTACTCTGTGAAGAGGAAGCAACATCAGCCTTTTTGGAGGACGTTCCTCTCTTCTCAATAGTAGTAACGTTTACTTCTGATTCTAGACCTTTAGTTCTCAACATAGTCTCGTAAGCCTGTAGCTTATTCAGCAAACTAGTCAAACTATATTTAATTTTATTCATGAGTGCATTCGTTCAGAACTGCAGAAAACTCTTCGGAAGAGATTCTAGAATAAAATTGACTTGACTTCTCTCGACACCATTTACTTCCGCCACATTAAAGTGGACCATCATGTCTAAAACATGTTCACGAACAGAGGCCCCCTCTTTCATGAGACAGTTGTAAACGTACTTTATAGCATCATGCCTTAGGGAAAAGGATGGTTGCCTGAACATCCCTAGTAGAGATTCCATAATCTCTTTGGCAGTACCTATATCCTCATGTTTCTTCGCCAAAACATTAGATATGCTTTCGAGGATATAAGCACGGGCTTTATCATTTGCCCTGATCCATCTATCATATGCATCCCGAATAGTTCGGTTTGTGTTAGAGCTTGGAACGAAAGGACAATCTTCTATTAAGAAAAATCTTAAATCATCTATCATCAGTATAGTATTCAAATTTGATTTCCATGTAGCATAATTATCCCATATCAGTTTATCAGACGCCAACAATTGTACTAGTGAACTCGTCATTATGAAATTGTAAACAAATTCTATAAGTGAATTGCTTTTAAATCCAATCAAGTTTTAGCAAAGTAATAATATACGCAAGATTTATTTTTTTTGCAACAATACTACAACAAGACATTCTTGACTAAATACTATATCCAAAATAACTCATATTCTGATAGTCATTTAGCTATCGATTTTTGGTAAGAAATTACTAACACTTTAATAATTCTGTAAGTGTAACCCTCCGTTTTCAGACGTCAGAGGTCGCCCCCATCTATGCTACCGAAATGGAGAGTCAAGGTTGGAATGGATATAAGAAATTCTATCCATTTTTGGAGTTTGAGTTGTTCCAAATCCTATGTTACAACCCTCTGGGGGGATAGCTGTCGTTAAACGAGTAGCAAGGGCTGCTTAAAGCAAACCAACAGGCGCAACATAGGAATCTCATGGTCCAATCTAACGAAAGAGACCGCAGGATATGTTGCCACATATCCTTCACCCACATACTATAAACTACTTCTCCCATTCACCTTGTTATTGACTCATACAAACACTTTCCATATGAAGGTCACTCCCAGGGTGACACGAAGCATCATATGAATCTCATGGTGTAAACTATGTGGAGACGTGGGAGTAAGAATCTATATATCATATAATTGATTCATGTTTGAACAACTTTCCCTTGTTCACAGAAATCTAGATTTATGTTAAAAAATACTTTCCGTATGGAGGTCACTCCCAAGATGACACAAAGTACCGCTTAAATCTCGATTGTGAACTCTTAGGGACGTGAGAGCTAAAAATAACGTATTGTATATGTTGTTAATATCCCATTGAAGTGTTCTAATAACTTTATCATATAGAAGTTATTGAACTCCCACTGAAGTGTTCTATTAATTGGGTAAACTTAGGTTCATTTCGGCTAAACAAACTACCCTAAGTCTATGTGGTTTATCCAATTATAACACTTATAAATGGATTTAAACCTATGATGTCTAGGTGGTAAACCGTTTTATTACCTCACACCACCCACGTATGCTTATAAAACCAGTTAACAACACTCAATTATTCGGTCATAATCCCCAAGTAGGAGGAGTTCCGTAGACCGTCAACTTAAATACCACCAACCTTCGACATGATTATATAAGGGTTGAGTTTGTAACTCGAGCTTTGCAAATTAACGACCTATTTTAACTATTTTAAAACAAGTGGTTAACTTACGTCATGCAGTTGTTCTTTGTTATGGATTTCAAACGTCTAACCCAATTTGGTAACAACTTACAAAATTTTAGACATGCTAAACATAAAAAAACATACATCAAAGGCATTCAATATTTAATATAACAATTTTATTAAATAAAAGAAACCCTAACATGCATACTATATATTATAAGATTTTATAGCATACCGTCAATGCATGTAACATGTTTTCTATGGAGAGATTTTAAATCTACATGGCATATTATATGCTCATACAAGATTTATTTAATTATAACATATATCAAATGCATAAGTAATTAAACACAAACTAATATGATTTTAGTTTTGGCATAAACAAGCAAACAAAAGCCTAATTATTACAAAACAATAAGTAACAGCTTCAAAACCACTTATGGATCGCTCAAACCACTCCAAATCAAAACCAAACAACTTGAATCAAACCAGAATAGCCTGAACCGAACTAGCTAAAAACCTTTTGAGGTTGAACCAGACAGGACCTCAAGAAAACCGGTTGAATCGGATGCTCTCGCTAGCTCTGGTGTCGTTCAGTTCAACTCTCGCCAGCTTTATTGAAGAATCTCATTTCGAACTCGATCTCTCGCTCCATGCTTGAAATCTCGCTTGAAGTTGATTCAAAATCTCGCTCAACTCCATCTCTCGCTCGAAATTCCAATAAAATCTCGTTTAGAAATCTCACTCAAACTTGATTCAAAATCTCGTTTGAACTTGAAATCTCGCTCGAAAAATTCCATTAGAATCTCATGGAAACGAAATCTCACTGAGGCTCATCGTGTAGCGCTAACGTCTATCGTGTAATGCGATCGTCTAGCGTTTGCCTTATCATGTAATGCCATCGTCTTACGTCTGCAACTATCGTGTAGCACCATGGTCTAGCGCCTCTTCACATCGTTCAACACCACACATAGCTACACAATCGCCTCTATAGTTTATACCGATTATGTAGTGCTATCGTTTAAGGCCTCTTCACAGCGACACCCAGCATCTATAGCTACATGATCGCATAGTGCAAAACACTTCAATGCCCAGCGACCGTAGCTACATGATTGCCTAGCACACAACACTTCAACGCCCAGTGATCGTAGCTACACGATTGCTTAACTCTCTCTCTCTTGCTTCAAAGGGAAAACTCACTTTAACTTCAACAACGAGATTTGAGTAGAGGCTGAAGAACTGGAATCTGCAGCTCGGCCTTATTCACTTATTTCTTCAATTACATCTTAATTTCAACTCTAATGACTCCAAATAAATTACAGA
Source organism: Benincasa hispida (assembly GCF_027475165.1). Taxonomy (NCBI): domain Eukaryota; kingdom Viridiplantae; phylum Streptophyta; class Magnoliopsida; order Cucurbitales; family Cucurbitaceae; genus Benincasa; species Benincasa hispida. Next base: position 67,999,587 of record NC_143479.1, on the reverse strand, counting down.
CTCTTGAGAACACATATAAGCTCATCAATCAAGAGCCAATTACAAATTTAATCAAGAAATCAAAGAGAAATTAAATATGAAAACTCAGAAAACCATATTAGTGCACCATTTTCATATAACTCATGAAAAACACCTACCACACCAAAATTAAATCAAATTTAATGCTTAAATGATGCTCTGATACCAATTGTAGGAGTATATGAACAAGTAGATGAAGTAACAAGTATCAATAAGTACTCTTATTCATTAATTTTGGCAGTAACTAAAGCATGCTCATACAAAAACAAGAGGGTTTCAAGTCATACCTCTGTAGAACTTCTTGAAATCTCGATTCTCAGCTGCGAACTTCTACAAATCTCGTTGTGGGCCACCTCAAAATCTTGCCCACTATTCTCTTGGAGCTTTAGATTGAGTTGTGGGACTCAAAATAAGCTTGAATGAAGGGAGCTTGGAGAAGAACTCACCGGAACAACCCACTTGAAGAATAACTTCTTCAACTCGAATTTTTCAGCAAAAACTCTATAGATGCATGCCTCATTTCTACTCCAATCTTCTCAATATATTTCAGGACTTTCATGTAAAGAAGATGGTTGCCTCAATTTCATGCTTGGAGTTATCGAAGCCAAACTTAAGTTGGTTTGGTGTGAGCTAGTTGAAGGTGTTATTGGGAAAAACCATAATTTCATTTTGTGTTTTTCAAACTTTTCAATTTTTACCAAATGATTTCAAAAATCAATTTGATTTCAAAAATTGATCATACTATTAATTTTGAAAAATTAATTTCATAAATTAATTTTCTAATAAAATTATTAAACAATTTAATTAATTCTAATTAATTTAATATCAAATATCAAATTAATTTTACACAAATTTAGCTTCATATATTTAAATCATATTTAAATATTTATTAATTCTCCTATTCTGTTTAATTTTTAAAATTAAACGTGTAATTATATCTTATATAATTACTAATTCCTTTAATTCTATTTTGAACGTTTTAAATTAACTTATCACGCTAGTCTAAAGCTAATCCATTTACGAACTAGTAAGGGGACCTCACGAACCTATAGATCATGGGCTCCAATGATCTGAGATTAATTGGCTAAACTCATTACATCGAATTAACCCCCATTCGTTAACTAATAGATCAATCCACTAAAGTCCATAGTTGAACTCCCCTCACTGTAGATATATTATGTCCACTCGTTATAACCATGATTAGTAAGTTAATCGTTCATAGGTTGTTCGTAATAACGACTGGGTCAAATGTCTGTTTTACTCCCGAGATTATCTCTTGTTCCTTATGTCCCACTGATCCTCTAATGAACGATTGATCTGTGATCCAATCAACAAACTGATTTCCTCTCGGGCCAATGAGAGGGTGGGGCCCCTTGTTCAAGACTCGAAGTCAGCACTTAAGGAACAACCTCTCTACTATCCCTAAAAACGGGTAAGAGTGAATTTCTTCTTGCACCCTATGTCCCCAGCTATCTTCCCAATCTTACCCCTGAAATGGAGGTTTATTGAGCCGGTGTTGTTGAGCCAACCCTCACCTATGCAAATCTAAGGATAATCTTGAATAAACGGGAGTTTATAGTTAGCTCAGGATTAAGGTCAAGTTACCTAGGTCATCACTTTGAAATAGTCAGTCTTAAACAGTAAACAGTGTTATGAAATAAGATTGATTGTTTTCGTGTTCCGATCTTGTACAAACCCATTTGCATAGGATGCCCCCACTCCTCATGTCATAACATATACGAATTAGGATCACATCGTTTGTAGCACTTTACAACTCTTTTTTAACAAATACAAAGTAGGCTGCATCCAATAGTGTTACCAGAATAAGGCACCCAACCTTATGCATATACTTTAGATCATTTTGACTATTTACTCGAATCTGATCTACTTTTATGTCTACACAAAAAGTTCAATTACTCACGTAATAGTCATGGGTCTTTTAGGTTTATTGGATTCCTATTAAGCAATACATATATTCAATAACAACTTATTGAATTTTCAGAATAAGTTTTGTTGTTTACAAACTACGAGTTTTAAGACATAAAACCTAACATAGACCACCTAAAGTACACCTATCTGGGGAAAGCTGAGACCTTGCCTGTTATAATCTCAAAGAACTTGATTGAGGAACAAGAGAAGCAGTTGGTGGAGGTATTGCGAAAATACAAGCTAGCCATTGGATGGACGTCGGCCGACATAAAAGTTTATTAGCCCTGTTGTGTGCATGCATTAGATTTCTCTGGAAGATGGAGCTAACCCTTGTCGACAACCCCAAGATGTCTAAATCCTGTCTTGAAGAAGATAGTAATGAAAGAGGTCTTCAAACTTCTAGATACAAGTATTATCTATCCTATTCTTGATAGTGAGTGGGTTAGTCCTATTCATGTAGTGCCTAAGAAAATGAGTGATACTGTGGTGAAAAATGATGAGGGTAGTCTAATTCCTATTAGGGTTCAGAATGGGTGGAAGATGTGTATAGATTTTAGAAAATTAAATGATGTGACTAGAAAAGACCACTTCCCCATTCCCTTTATCGATCAAATGCTCTAAAGGTTAGCAGGAAAGCCTTTCTTCTGTTTCTTTGATGGTTCTTCGGGTTGCTATCAGATCCCGATTAACTAGGAGGACCAACAGAAGACGACATTTACATGTCCCTATGGTACCTTTGCCTTCAAAGAATGCCATTTGGACTATGTAATGCTCCTGACACCTTTCAGGGCTATAGGATGTCCATATTTTCTGAGTTTATTGAAAAATGCATGGAGATTTTTATGGATGACTTTACTGTGTATGGAGACTCATTTGCTAGTTTTCTGTCTAATTTGTCAAGGATGCTAGAAAGACAATGCATTGAGTCTAACTTGGCTCTTAATTTTGAAGAATGTTATTTCATGGCCTCACGTGGCATTGTATTGGGACATATAGTATCTGAGCATGGCATAGAGGTAGACCCTACTAAGATTAATGTTATTGCTAACCTCCCTTACCCCAGAAATGTGAGGGAGGTTTGTTTGTTTTTGGGTCATGCAGGTTTCTATCGTAGGTTCATAAAAGACTTTAGTAAGTTTTCTCAACTGATGACTTATCTTCTTCAAAAGGATGTGGCCTTTGATTTTATGATGAATGTAGGAAAAGTTTTTATGTTCTAAAGAACGCCTTCTCGTGCACTCTAGTTATTTAGGCTCCTCGTTGGGATCTTCCCTTCAAGATCATGTGTGATACAAGTGACCATGCTGTAGGAGCAGTGTTGGGGCAGAAAGTTGATAAGAAAGATCACGTCATCTACTACGCTTCAAAGACCCTCAACTCGACTCAGTGCAGCTATACCATGAATAAAAAGGAGTTTTTAGTTGTTATTTTTGCTTTAGAAAAATTTCACTTTTATATTATAGGATATGAAGTTATTGTTTTTTCTAACCATGCATCCTTGCGCTATTGATGTCAAAGAAGGAGTCCAAGCCCAGATTGGTGAGGTAGGTACTTATCCTTTAAGAGTTTAACCTGAGATTTCAGGACAGGACGGGATGCGAGAATGTCGTTGCCGATAGTGATGCGTTATTATATGCGGTGAAAATATGGAATGAAATGCGGTGATGGAATTGCATTGAGCAACAAGTTTTCTCAGTGGAATCCAAGTGTAAACCCCACTGAGTTTCCTGGTAAGTCTAGGGTTGAACTCAAGGACTTGGGAAAATGGTATGCGATGATAATTTTGCAAAAGACTTTGTGGTAACCGGTAACTCAAATAATTGTTTGGTTTGTTGTTTGCGGTAATAAAAATAAAAAAAGGCGGCGAAGTTTCGAAAAGAGTTGATAATATAGAAAATGCGATGAGTATGCGGTGAACGGGTTGAGAAGGATTCGGCTAACACTCCCTAGGATGCGTTCATGTTATACGACCATGCAACACACATACAATAGTAAACCATCTCTCGACGCGAATGCTACGACTTCTAATGCTAGAATGCATGCGATATATGTGATAAGTCTATAGGACCTACACATAAGCCTCTATTCTTATTTATGCAATGACAAAATGAAAAACACACAAATAAGGCGACCACATAATATCATACCTATCTCTAGGGTGCACGCGATGCAGGTTGACAAACAGAGCTTATCTCTAAGTCCCTATCTCTTGCTTATGTAGATCTAATCTTGCTCTCTTGAGTCTAGATTCTAACCTAGCTCTCTCGAGTCTTTAGGGTTTTTCTTTAAACTCTCTTTCGAGTAGCTCTAAAGGGGTGTTGGGCACAACATAAAACAAGATAATCGCATGCAATGAAGATCCTAGGTTATGTTAGCTTAGGTCTTCTCAACCCATTCAATAAGTTTAGCTACTCATGCGTGCTAAGAGAGTGAATAGATGTAGATAAAGAAATTTCATTGTATAGATGTAGAGTTGAAATACAAAATAAAAATGCAAGAAGAGAATAAAGAGCCTGGTAGCAATCTCTTGCTTCCCAGGCTTTTACACTGTCTTTTCTACTCTTGTTCAAAAGATAATCCCGCTCTCGCGAGAGTCGGCCCGCTCTCTGCTTTCTACGTTTCCAGGTTCTCTCTCAAGTTGCCTGAGCAATCTTCAGGCATCTCTTCCCTTCTTTCACTTCGGCTTAAAATAAAAGGAAAACTATGGACAAAGCTATTCTAAAGGAAAATTCTCTAAGTGTTCGAACTCCTCTTCTAAAGGTTGCATTCGGTATTTATAGAGCCTTCGGGGTGAAAGACGGCTTCTCTCTTATGATTGTACAGATGGGATAGATTTAATAATCTGACTGATGCGCCGAATATTTGTCACCGAAAAGTTGAGTGTAGTTTTTATCGTTAGCGGCTTGTCAACTTAATTCAGATTCGACCATCATCAGCTTTCTGTCCCATCGTGATTAATTATGCCTTTCACCCAGATGCGACCACCAAGTTACGACGACTCTATGCGGAAATCCTTCTTGAGCAGATGTTTGCGAGCACAAATCACCGCAAATCCTTGTGGTAATGTTGCGCTCGACCGTTTATTTCTTGTGATCGTGCTTTTCGCCTTGCATTAACGCATATTCTGCATAAAAATACAAAAATTAACTGTTTCTATGAGATGAATGTATGCGACCGCAATGTTATGAACTTAATGCTTTTTGGACGCAATCTTATATATTTTATCAACTCAAGCCAGCATTGTTTAAGAACTTAGCACTGTAATAACGTGCATTTCTGCCCGTTATCAAATGGAGACTTCCTTGACCAGACTTTAATGCAAGCAGATGGTATTTCTATGACTCCCTGGTACGTTGATATCTGAATTACTTGACCACTGGTAAGCTCCCACATGGTATGAATAAATATAGACTGGATAAAATCAAGAAGGAGTCAAAGTATTATGTTTGGGAGGAACCTATTGAAGAAACTCTTTTCAAAGAGAACCCATAAGCGGAAGTAAGATCTTTCCAAGCCCATTGTGACAAAATTAAAGGCATTCATAGACATACAAACTAGTTATGCATCTTCTAACAAATTACAACATGCTTTAAAAAATAAATACAAAGGAACGAGAGACATACCTTTGAAGAACTCTTCTTCTATTAAGCTCTCGCTCTCGTGAAGACTGGAACAACAATCTCCTCTCGCCTAAATTGCCTACCCAATCGTCTAGTGGTCATGAATAATCTTCTCCATGAACAAACACCCTCTTAAACACCACCACTCGAAAATCTTGGTATTCTCGAAGTGAGAATCCAAGAGGTGTGGGCTCTGTTGGATTTGGAAGAGGGATGGAGGAAGGCAACGATCAAACCCAACAACCAAGCAAGTGGGAGAAGGAACTATCTATCGCATAGACTTTGTGTGCTTGATCATTTAGTAAATCTCGCTAGGTACACGATCCTTTAGTAAAACAGGCTTGATCATTTACACGATTGTTTAATGAATCTCGCTTGCCACGCGATTGCTTAGTAAATCGCTTTACATAATCGTCTAGTAAAAGGCGCTAGTACACAATCGTTTAGAAAATCACTTGAAGGCTATCGTGTAGTCTCTTGTCAGCTAAACGATTAGTCAGGAACTTAATGAAGCAATTCCTTTAAAAAAATGAAAAGATTTTTCATTTTATCCTTCAGTTATGAAAACCAACCATAACTTTCCACTTTCACACACGGTTAAAGGAGAAACCACCTACAATTATCATATAATTGTTTTAATTATAAATAAATATAATAACTAACTTGTCTATTATATTTATAACCTATGATTTTAATATCACATCATATGTAATATTTAAACCATAGCTCTTTTCTCCTTTATTCAATATAAATCATATTGATATCAAAATCCTCCAATTAATGTATCCCATACATCATATCAAATTTATCACATATAATTGAACCAGTTTAATCATATCATATATAATCAAACTCCCTCTTGTCAATTTGAACACTTCAAACTGACCCAAATTTTGATTCTCAACTTGAATTCATTGAGCTACCAAGGGGACCTTATGGACCTGTAGCTTGAAGCTTCAATTGTACGTGAATAGCTGACTAAACTCTTTAATCATGAGATTCACCAATCTATTAACTGTCAGGCAGTCTACTAAAGACCGACAGCTGCATTCTTCTCACTACAGATATATTCCGTATCCGTCAGATATAAGTAGTCGACAGTACGACAACCATTCACAAATCGCTCGTAAGTATAGCTGGGCCAATTTACCGTTTTGCTTCTGTAGTTACATCTAACCCCTTAAGTACCACCGATTCCTCTAAAAAACAATACATCATAGTCCTACTATGAGTGGACACCTCTCAGTCCATGATAAGATGTGTGGCGCCACATCGTTCAAGCCCCAGAATCAACCCTTAAGGGAGCAATCTATCTACTTACCCCATCTTCGGGGAATGAGTGAATTCCATCTTGTGTAGCTGAGTTCCCAGCTCCTCAATCAGACGAATCTCCAAAGTGGTAAGTTTGAGTCGACAATATGGCTATGCACACCCATGCAAATCAAAGGGCCGCCCTCATAGGCAGAAGTTCCCAACTCATTGAGAATTAAGGTCATGTTACCTATGGTCATCCTAGCGGAATGAAAGTCTCTGTCATGAACGGCGTTATATAACGAGACTATACACTTCATGGTCTGGTCTTATACAAACTCCTTTGTATAGGACACCCCCACTTGCATGTCTCTACATGAATGATCAGGATCACACCATCTATAGCACATTACAACATTTGTAACTATCTACAAAGCATGTTGTATCCGTATCACTAGGATAAGGTTTCCCTCATATATCCATATACTACACCCCATTTAGGTTATCACTTAAGGCATGATCCACTTGTATGTCTCCATATACATGCTCAAGTTACAACGAAAACCAGGAATCTTAGTTTATTGGTTTGTGGTAAATGCAAATAAAATATCTCATATTTCATAGACAACAGTGAAGAAAATATCTCATATTATTACATCACAAGCGTTTGTTCATACAGGTGTTTACAAACTACAGGACCCTACAAGAGTTTAGGACATCAACCCCAACAATCTCGCATTTGTCCTAAAAAGAGTGGGTGTACAAGATAACAACAAGTACAAAACAATAACTATGGCACTAAGGCCTAGTATAAAAATCTCCCACTTGCCCTAGTCCAGTCGTGGGCGATCCCGTGGACCCATGCTCTGAAGGTGACCCTAAAAGACTGTAGCCGTGAGAGCCTTTGTAAATAGGTCAGCAACGTTGTGCTCCAAAGTGATCTTCGTGACAATCATGTCCCCTCGATTCACCATCTCGCAGATGAGATGATATTTATGCTCTATATGTTTGCCACACTTGTGACTCTTAGACTCTCTGGAGTTCGCCACAACACCACTATTATTACAATAAAGGGTGATGGGCCTAGATATGTCTGAAAAAACTTCCAGATAAGTCAGGAACTTCTTGAGCTAAACGGCCTCCTTAGTAGCTTCACAAGCGCCTACATACTTTGCCTCCATCGTAGAGTCAGTGATGCACCCCCACTTAGTGCTTCACCATACTACAACCTCTTCGTTAAAAGTGAACACTGATCCTGATGTGGATTTTCGAGAATCCTTACCAATCTGAAAATGAAAGTCCGTGTATCCAGTAACAATCCTTAGATCCATACTCGAGCATGTAATCCCTCGTTCTCCGAAGATACTTGAGGATATTCTTGATGGCAGTCTAGTGACCCTGTCCTGGATTAGACTAAAATCTACTGACTATCCCCACCGTGTAGCAAACTCCTTTGTCAGCGTCAAAAAAGAAAACCTCAAGTTCACAAGAGTTAATATTAGGAATCGCACTTGACGTAGTTGGATGCTCGCATGACACCCGTGGGGACAAGTCAAAACGAAGTTAAGTATCCAACACCAACGCATCCCAACTCCACTATCTAGTTTAAGAAAAACTGTCATCTTGAAACATAAATGCTATGATATAAGTTTAGTTGCAAAACGAAGGTGGGTCACCTAAATCAATGCATGGGTGGTCTTGTAACAACAAATTCTTTTAAAAAGATATTGTATAAAAGTAGCATCCAACACATTACTAGTTTAGAAAGATGAGAATGTTTTGGGAAACAAAAGGAGTCATTGACAAAAGGCTTGCTGCATTCGAGATAAGACACATTTTTTTTCTTAGAAGGAACAAACCTGTATTTTTTTCAGACGCCAACCCTAATACTTGCAAGTTAGCATGATGAGAGGTGATCTTAGTGCATTAAGATGATGGAAATGATAAAGAATTATTTTTTGAACACTCGGGGACGAGCATTGTTCAAAATTTGGGGGTGTGATAACTTATAGAAATATAAGCTATTGCCTTTCGAAAGTTGGAACAATTTGGATTCTTAATGATAAAATATCATCTACCTTAAAGGAAAATGCATGGCATTCTTCAAACATTACTAGTCTTTACGAAAACATTATTTTTGATAAAACCGTGCCACTAACGTATCTCATCATAGGATTTCAGTTAAATTCACCAAGTGTCACAGACTCAACTAACGCAAGGGCATGGGTCTGAAGGATTCCAACGCGTAGAAGATACATTGATTCGTGTTGTTTCTATCAAATCACCACTTGTAAATATGGGTATCTAAACGTCAGCGCCTGAAAAGCAACTGAAATGGCGGGCAGCTGACCAGGGCATGGAAATTAATGTTGTCATATCACAAGTTGTTGAGGGAAAACAACTATAGATAGAAGATTGCAACCGAAAAAAGTAGCATAGCATAGATAGAGCATCTTAGAGCTTAGATTATAGTAGTTTTACTGCTGCAAGAAGAATACAGGAGGAAAAGAACCATTGCCACTATTGATCAAGGAGAATTAAAGAGAACCAAGCTTGAGAGAGAATTTTTCTTCATTTCTTTAACAAGTTGGTTGTACAGACATTAAGATCAAGTCAAAGAGGACAAGAAATTGAGCTTTTCGGCTTGACTCTTTTCTTTTTACTTTATTTCCATTCATCACATCATGCGATTAAGTGTTGTTATTGTAAAGACAATTTTGTTCTTTATAAAATTGTGCATTTGATTCATCACATTTGCATCTGCTTACAATTTACTATGTTAAATGCGTTTGTAACTTTGTGCATGCTAAAATTCTAAAGCTTTAATCATTTTGATCATCTGGTTGAAGTTACCTCAGCTAAAACCATTTGAGAGAAGAGGACAGCTATAAATGCATCAAGTCAGAACACACTGACGTTTTAAAGATAAAAATACTTGTGTTTCACTGCTTTCTGTAACCAATGCATGCACCCTAGAGATAGGAACATGTGGCATTTGCATTGAGAAATGTTGAATGATTAGATAAACATAAACCCAATGCATTGACATACATTTGATTGTAAACAAGCACCTCTCATCTTCATACCTACCCACACTCTTTCGTGTTCAGCTTACTTAGATCAACGCATTCACTAATCACTTAGCAACATTCCTTCATTGAACCCTATATTTCTTCTTGTACGCATGCAATTAATATAGTGTAGATAACTTTTCCAGCATTTATTTAGAACCCTTCTATATCTGTTGCAATGCAAGGCTTGCATTAGCCTAACCTAAATCCCTTTGTTCGACCTTGGACTTACTAGGAACTTGAATTAGATTTATACTTAGATCTTGCTCAGATAAAGCTTGTATGCATTAGCGAGAGAGTGTAACGCATCACCTAATCTTCTCACCTAGAGAAATCATTTACCATTCATCTTCATTTACATCAATCTTATCTCCCATCTGCACTTATAATACACTCCTAGTGCACATCACGAAATGACGAACATCATGTCATCTAACGATTTCTAACATCAGCCAACAAGTTACACCTTTTTCTTCTTTCTCTATTTTCTTATATTTATATATTTACTATTCTAATTCTTTTTGTGACTAGCTTTTTTTGACATCATAGATTATAATGTCATCATTAGTTTATTGCTACCATAGTCTGTTATTTCTGATTTATGTTGCCTCCATTTTTTGTTTTAAATTCTCTGGTTAGGATATCATCAACCATATATGTGACGATGAGGACATAAAAGCCATATCTTTTTCCAGGTCACGAAGAGTACATGAAATGCCCAATGAAAAAATGCAATTAGATATATTTGACGGGACCATAATAAATATTGAAAAGAGCACATATAAATCTCTTTCATTAACTGTTCTTTAGTTTTGTGAATTATTTCTTTTCTTACATAATGTCTGTTATGTTCAAATTCTATGATTACTTTATGACTAAAACATGTTCCATGTACATTTCATTCCTGTACAGGAATGAAATAAAAATTTTCTTGCAAGTTTATTATCTTTTGGTTCACTATTCTGAATTTTCATTCTCTTCTACTCTTACTTCAATGTTTATTTTACTTGAAGGTTGGAAAGAACATATATGCTAGGGCTACTGCAACAGGAAAGCAAGTTCAGGTGAATCCTATTTATTCACCCACTGTTTTGTTTCTTTTGGTTGAAGTGTTACAAATTAGGATAATCTATCGAATAATTTGGCTGATCTTTATGTTGACTGCTTAGTCCCACTTTGGAGGCAAGAGTCATGCAATTATTATGCCCGATGCTAACATGGAGGCTATTTTAAGTGTTCTGGTTGATGCTAGACGGGCATGTATGGCTATCGTCATCCTTGTCTCCGTTGGGAGTTCAATTATGTGGTATAATTATTCTTCTGTTTATCGCAATCCTTTTATTCCTTCTTCTTTCCTTTTATTCTGAAAGTCTTCTTCTTGATTGAGTTCATCATCTCTGGACAACTAGAACTCAAAATCCATGGTTTTATAGACTCTATTTTATTTGCCTATCCTTGTAGTACCTAGTCTGTTGAGATTTGGTCTTTGGCTTCTTGTTCTTTTATCAACCTAATCTTTTGCTATGAATAATTCCAGATCTTTTCAATTTTAAGATCCATGTGCAAGGGGTGTTCCATAAGAATCCAAATATGGCTTTTGTGGTTAAAAGCATATAGGCAGATTGGCTTCCTATGATTGAGAGTGTGTCTAAGAAGATTAGTATTGAGGATAAATTAATTTGTTGATATGCGTTAATGGTCATACGTTGATCATGCGATGGTCTGAAACTATGCGTTAAGTGTGTATGCGATGATCATGCGCTCCTGTCATAAGTTTTCTTGCTCTCTCGCCAAGTAGAACAAGATCACAAGTTTCTCGGGATTATCTGAGGTCGAACACGTGGACTTGCAATTAAAAGACGAATGTAAGTGATGTGTTTGGGTGGGGATTAAAAATAAAAAGAAAGAAGCCGATTAACATGTGTTACTCCTACTCCTAGCTAAACAAATTGAACATTTGAACTTTAACAATGAGAATCGGTAGAGATGTGGAAATTGTTAGCGCGTAATAAGATGCATAGAGAAGTAGTGTTAGGGAGGAGATATCGCCAAGTCCTTAAGTTCGGTCGCAAGGGTAATCCCAGCTTGCCACACTTGCGCATCGCACACCTCTCAGTGGTCAGGTACCTGTATCATATCTATATAACACGTGATTGATGTTGCGTTGAGCATAAGATTATTCCTATCTCTAGGAACGCTTCTTACTTTGCTTAGTGAGTTCCACAACTACTTACCCTCTCGAGTAGTTGGTTACAGCTACTTGTTTCTACGAGTGATCATAGACAAGCCTTGTGATAACCTTGCACTAAGCAAATAGGATTGAATCTTTACCCTCGCACATCGTACACCTCTCGGTGGTCAGCTATATGTGTCATATCTCTATAATGCATAATTGATGTATGCGATAACTCTTGCTATCTGCACTTAGCTCATGAAAGTAGAAGAAAAGTTGATAAAATAGAAGAGGTTAATGGAAATGATAATGAAGGAACTAAAGAGATGCATTGATTACAAAGTGTATTAATATATTAAGCCAAAATGTAATAAAATACAAAGATAAGAAGAGAGAGGTGGAAGGCTAGATATAGGCAATATCTTGCTTCCATCAGATATGTGTCAAGGCTACCGTTGGTGCAATGGATGGGCGGTGGAGTAGTCCCTTTCGAGCTCTATCTCCGGCGAAGCTCTGGTCGTCAATCGGAGGAAGTTTTGGAAATCAAGAACTCTCAGAGAAATTCTTGCTCATGCTCTTGTCTGTGATCACAAGAATCTGCCCAAGGCAGAAGTCCTGGATGCTTGAACTTGGGCTTCGAGGCTTTATTTATAGAGTCAAATGTTGACAACTTTGATAATCTCTCTCTAAATCACCGCCATTACTGACGCGGTAGGTGAGATGTCAGCACTGCATCATGGTCTAACTGCTTTTCAAAAGGTCTGCTGAGTAGCTTAAATATCCTGAGGTATGCGTTCATATTCGTTTCTTCTGAAAGATCAATGCATTCCACCCACTATTTGCGATCATACTTCTATCATGGTTATCATTCTGTAATTGTGGCAGTGCATGCGACCAACTTTTCTTCAGTGAGATCAATGCATGCGATTGACTTTTGCGATAACTACAAAATAAACACTTTGATGCATGATATGGGGGGCGGGGATGTAAATCAACGCAAGTTCATTATTTCACATGAATTCCTGTTAATATCAACGCATGTTCTGCTCAACAATCTTTATTATTCTATGTAAAAGGCTACGATAGCTTGAATTTCTACAAGATATTAATTAACTTTCATAAATCTATTACCGCAGTCATGAAAAGCTTGTTGAAACGTTTGTCATTATTAAACTTTATTTGTGGCATTTAGTGTGACTTTTGGGTTTTGTAACTTTTAGTTTTTTATAACCAATAGTGATTTTGAAGTTATAGGAGTTATATGAGTTATGAGCATTTGATGACATTTTTAAGTTATAGGAGTTATGTGAGTTATGAGATTTTTGTAACCATTGGCATTTCTATGGTTATTTTGTAAGCCTATATAAAGGCATGCTTAGTTGAATGGAAAATATATCTCTCATTTTACATGTTTGTCCTCCACGTTTTTTTCTAACATAGTGGTATCAGAGCTAGTAGAAAATATTGAGAAAAATGGCCAACAGTGGGATAGGTTCACTTCAACTACCAATGCTTACCAAGCTCAACTATGACAATTGGAGCATCAAGATAAAAGCGTTACTAGGAGCACAAGACGTGTGGGAGATCGTGGAGAATGGTTTCCAAGAGGAAGAAGTGGTGATGGGAAATTAGAAGTCAAATTATTCATCAACTAAAATCCCTTGGACGCGATATGCGATGCATGTTCTTAAGATATGTGTTGTTAGTCATGCGTCGATGGTCATGCGTTGGTATGAAAATGCACCAACAAATGTATGGGATGACCATGCGTCCTGTCACAAGTTTTCTTGCGCTCACGCCAAGTATAACGCGAACGCAAGTTTCTCAGGTAATCCAAGATCGAACATGGGGACTTGTAGCTATACGTATGCGGTGATGTGCATTCGACAGTTTAAATAAAAGAATGTTAGAGGGGTTTCTAAGTTAACACTACTTCTACTTCTAACTAACAGACAATGCAATGAGAATATGCATGAGAGGTAGAGACACGATAGCTCTTGACATGAAACAAATGAATGGGAAAGATAGATAAAATGCGGAGATGTTTTCATTGCAACCCTTAAGAGTGACCGCAAGGGCAACCTTAGTCAACACAAGCCAAGCAATCATGCGACCCACATACAATAGTAAACCACCTCTCGGTGCGAATGCTACGGCTTCTAATGGTAGAACACATGCGATATATGCGATAAGTCTATAGGGTCTACACATAAGCCTCTATTTCTATTTATGCAATGACAAAATGACATCCACACAAATATGCGACCACATAATATCATTCCCATCTCTAAGGTGCATGTGATGCAGGTTCACAAATAAAGCTTATCTCTAAGTCCCTATCTCTTGTTCATGCCGATCTAATCTCGCTCTCTCGAGTCTAGATTCTAACCTAGCTCTCTCAAGTCATTAGGTTCTTTCTTTAGACTCTCTCTCGAGTAGCTCTAAAGGGGTGTTAGGCACAACATAAAACAAGACAATCGCATGAACTTGGTTGACCCAAGATTATTCCTATCTCTAGTGAAAAATGCATATATTACTTAATGCGACCAACCACTTACCCTCTTGAGCAGTTAGTTGTTGCTGACTTTACTCATATACAAGTAATGTGTTAGCCCATAGACAGACGTTGCCGCAGCTTCACACTAAGCAAATAAGGTTGCTCACACACTCACGCAATGCACACCTCTCGGTAGGTTTCTACATGCTTCATATCCCTAATCCACATGACTAAGTATGCAATACCCAAGCAATCTCACTGAGTGTTGCAATGAAAGTAAAGGTGCTAAGCAAAGAAAATAGAGATGGAGTCGAAGGAAACAGAGACATGCATTTAAAAAAAATTTTATTAATTCCTTAATCACAAAATGTCATACAATACAATATAAGAAAAGAAAAGGGAAATGAAATGACCGGCTGGAAGCAAAGACTTGCTTCCAACGGATGTGCGTCAAGGCTGCCGGTGGTGCCATGGAATGGCGAGGAGCAAACTCTCTCGAGATCTAGCTCCGGTCGAAGGCCCCGGTTGTCATTCGAAATGGATGAAGGAGGTGATGAACTCTCAGTGTCTTCTCACACATTTTGTCTGGATCACAAGGACCTGCCCTAGGCAAACCTAAGGCGAAAACTTTGGATGCCTTGAATTTCTGCTCATCGGCTTCTATTTATAGAGCTTGGGTCACCGACAACATTAATTGGACTACTCTGAGTCTGACGTTCGACGCGTTAGTCCTTTCTGAACCTCTGCCACTAACGGCGTGGTAGGTGAAATGTCAGCATCATCTTTTGGTTTTTCTCAAGGTAGATGCGTTGATGCATTCATCGTATGCATTGACCAATGCGTTTGCCTTTGCGATGGAGTGTTTCTCCGCATGCGGTAATCTATGCGGTGGTCCGGTTTTCGTGTTTGCATCCATTTCCTGTTTTAGCTACAAAAATAGAACATTGAACGCATAATAATGCAAAATAATGGGTTAGCTGAGATTCAACATGTTGATCGACACAAACTCTTTTTCTCGTGAATTCCTAACATGATTGACGCATATTATGCCTAACAACCTTTATAATTCTACGAAAATTCCTAAGATGACGTGCATTTCTACATGTCATCAAGAAGTTGGAGCTAATCAAGCGCAAAGAGATGCGTTAAAGGAGACAAGAAAGAAGGACGAGAAGGTCCATTATATCTCATTTCAATCAGTGGACGAAGATACGTTTGAGACCATCGCCAATGCAGAGACGTCAAAGGTGGCATGGGACAAGCTCCAATCGACTCATAGAGGAGCCGATCGTGTGAAAAAGCTACGGTTGCAAACCTTACGTGGTGAGTTTGAATCTTTACAAATGAAGGAAATGGAGGTGATAGTGGAATATCACACAAAATTAATGGTTGTCGTCAACCAATTGAGATGGAATGGTGAAGAAATCACCGATGTTCGTGTCATGGAAAAGGTTCTACGAAGCCTAAATACAAAGTTCGAGATTATCGCCATGACGATCGAGGAGACACAGGATCTCGAGAACATGACAATTGAACAATTTATAGGCTCGTTACAAGCCTATGAGGAGAAAAAGAAAAGGAGGATGGAGCAAACAGAGACCGTTGAACAACTTCTCGAACTCAAAATCAAGGAGGAGAATAGTCATGGATGTGGAAGAGGTCGTGGTGGTTAAGGCCATGGTGGAAGAGGTGAAGCCAACACCGATGTTTCTCAAAACTTATCTAAATCCTCAAGAGGAAGAGGAGGTCGAGGTCATGGAAGACTGGTGGAAGGTTCAGGAGTGATAAATCTCAGGGAATATGTTATAATTGTAACAAATATGGACATTATGCGAATGAGTGTTATTCATCTCAAACAGAGTCAATTGATCGAAGGCATCAGGACCGATCAACCGCTAGTACATCAAACGCCCATCAAGGGCAATCCAATTATGTAGAGAAGAATGGAACCTTATTTATGGTTTCAAAGGGAGAAGAAGAGAGTCAAGATAGTATGTGGTATATTGACACAGGAGCCACGAATCAAATGTGTGGAAAATGCGAGATGTTTGTGGAGTTGAACGAGATGGAGAAAGGTAATATTGCCTTTGGGGACAATTCTTTAGCTGCCATCAAAGGAATAGGTAAAATTCTCATTCGGTTAAAAAATGGAGAAAATCAACATATCACAAATGTTTATTACATTCCCAATGTAAAAAATAATATATTGAGTGTAGGACAATTGTTAGGGAAAGGTTTTGAAATTCAAATGAAAAAAAATTGTTTGTATTTGAGGGATAATCATGAGAGACTTATTGCTAAAGTCTCCATGACCAAAAACCAAATGTTTCCTTTGAATATATGTAATTATGTTCTAAAATACTTGAAGGCGTGTTATGAAGATCTCTCTTGGCTATGGTAGCTACGGTTTGGGCAACTCAATTTTGGAAGTCTAGAAGATTTGTCGAAGAAAAAGTTGGTGCGAGGTTTACCACACATTCACAAGCCAAACCAAGTGTTTGAAGGGTGTTGGCTTGGCAAACATCATTGAAGTAGTTTTTCGAAGGAGCCTATGACAAGAGCAAAGAAGCCTTTAGAACTCATCCATGCCGATGTGTGTGGAATGATCAAACCAGAGTCTCATGGTAAAAGTGAATATTTCCTTCTTTTTATTGATAATTTTTCTAGAAAAACATGGGTGTATTTCTTGAAAGAAAAATCAGAAGTATTTGAAATCTTCAAGAGATTTAAGGCACGAGTGGAGAATGAAAGCAACCTTACAATCAAGGCCATGAGAACTGATCGAGGTGGTGAATTCATATCAAATGAGTTCAAACAATTTTGTGATGAAAAAGGCATCTGATGTCCGTTAACAATCCAAAGGACACCGCAACAAAATGGCATGGTGGAGAGGAAGAATCGGATAATCTTGAACATGGTAAGAAGCATGCTAAAGACAAATAAGATGCCGAGGGAATTTTGGGCAGAGGTCGTAGCTTCTGTGGTTTATTTGACAAATCGAGCACCAACCAAAAGTGTGCTTGACAAGACGCCTCAAGAAGCATGGAATGGAAGAAAGCCCGAGATTGGTCACTTCAAGGTGTTTGGGAGTATTGCTTATGCTCATGTGTCGGAAGAAAAAAGGACCAAGCTCGATGATCGAAGCAAGAAATCTTCATCGACCATGATGCAGGTTCAAAGGGTTATTGTCTTTACAATCCTTTGAATGGGAAGGTAATGATTAGTCGTGATGTTGTTTTTGATGAGGAAGCCTCTTGGGATTGGAATATACAAGTGGAGAAGTATGATTTCCTTCCATATTTTGAAGATGATGATGAAAATGAGCCGACTAGGGATGAAATGGGTGAAGGTTTGCCCATTCCAGTGCCACCTCATTCGACTAATCGATCATCATCTGAAGGTTCATCCAGCAATTCGGAGAACGAAATTAGCCCAAGAGGAACTCAAAGTCTACGGGAACTTAATAAGGTAAATGAAAATCAAAATGACATAATTCTCTATTGTCTTTTTGTGATTGTGAGCCTATTAGTTTCCAAGAAGTCATTGCAAACAAGAAATGGAAGAATGCAATGGATGAAGAAATTTGAGCGATAGAGAAAAATGACACATGGGAGTTGACCAAGCTTCCAAAAGGGCACAAACTGATCGGAGTGAAGTGGGTATACAAGACAAAGAGAAAAGTCAATGGCAATGTTAAGAGGCACAAGGCGAGACTAGTGGTGAAAGGGTATAGCCAACGACATGGCATCGACTATGATGAGGTATTTGCCCCTATTGTTCGCCTTGAAACTATTCGTTTGATTATTGCTTTGGTAGCCAATAATCATTGGAAGATACATCAAATGGATGTCAAATCGACATTCTTCAATGGAATTCTTGAGGAAGAGGTCTATGTGGAACAACCATTGGGTTATGAAGTCAAGGGTGAAGAAGATAAAGTGCTTCGATTGAAGAAGGCACTTTATGGTTTAAAGCAAGCACCAAGAGCATGAAATTCGAAGATTGACAAGTACTTTCAAGAGAAGAAGTATATGAAGTTTCCTTATGAGCATGCCCTCTACATCAAAATGCAAGGTGAAAGCATACTAATCATTTGTTTATATGTTGATAATTAGTATTTACAGGAAACAATCCTAGCATGTTTGATGAGTTCAAAAGAGAGATGGAAAATGAGTTTGAAATGACGGACATTGGTCTCATGAGTTACTATCTTGGGATCGAAGTCAAACAAGGTGAAGATGGGATTTTTATATCCCAAGAGGGTTATGCTAAGGAAGTACTCAAGAAGTTCAATATGAATGATGCTAATCCAGTTGGAACACCAATGGAATGTAAAGCCAAAATCACCAAGGAAGATTGAGGAAAGAAGGTAAATTCTACATATTTCAAAAGCTTGGTTGGAAGTTTGAGATATTTAACATGTACAAGACCGGATATTCTTTATTCGGTTGGAACTATTAGTCGATTTATGGAGGAACCGACAGCAACACATTGCAAAATGGCAAAAAAGATACTTGGCTACATCAAAGGGACGATTGGGTATGGCCTTTCGTATGTCTCTTCTAGCAATTTTGATATTGTTGGTTATTGTGATAGTGATTGGAGTAGTGATTTGGTTGATCGAAAGAGCACTATGGGGTTTGTATTTTTTATTGGTGAAACGGCGTTCACATGGATGTCAAAAAAGCAACCCATAGTCACATTATTAACATGCGAGGCAGAGTACGTCGCAGAAACTTCATGTGTATACCATGCAATTTGGCTAAGAAACTTAGTGAAGGAGTTGAAGTTTCAAATGGAAGGCCAATGGAGATTTTTGTTCACAGTAAATCGGCCATTGCCTTAGCCAAAAGTCCGGTATTTCATGGGAGGAACAAGCACATTGATATCCGATTTCACTACATTCGAGATTGCATTACAAAGAAAGAAGTGGAACTCAAATATATCAAGTCACAAGACCAAGTGGCGGACATTTTCACAAACCCCCTCAAGTTGGAGACTTTTATCAAAATGAGGAGTTTACTTGGTGTAACAAATCAAATTTAAGAGGGGTTGTTGAAAAGTTTGTCATTATTAAACTTTATTTGTGGCATTTAGTGTGAATTTTGGGTTTTGTGACTTTTAGTTTTTTGTAAGCAATAGTGATTTTTGAGTTATAGGAGTTATGTGAGTTATGAGCATTTGATGACATTTATAGCTTTAAACCATTGGCATTCCTATGGTTATGTTTGTAAGCCTATATAAAGGCATGCTTAGTTGAATGGAAAATATCTCTCTCATTTTTCATATTTGTCCTCCACGTTTTTTCTAACAGATCTATGGTCTATGCACATGTAGGAGATTATTATTTTGCCTCTCTAATCCCTTGATCATTTCAGGTGAAGGCAAAGTTCTAACTTTTATTTAGATCTGAAACTTTGCCATTAAAGCTGGAAGTTCATTCTTTTGGAATGTTTTGCCAACGATCCTTCAATAAAAAGTAACTTAATTCCATGTTGAGTGTTTTGTTCTTAATGGTGTTCTGACGCTCATAACTCTTGTGATAGGAGGTATATGGGGATGTTTTATTTATGTATAAGTAGGGACAAACGTGAAGAATTCACCATGCAAGCTACCAGCCAATTTGAGAGGGTTGCACTCTACCAAAAATGCTCCACTAATACCAAAATAACGGACACCCCACTCCCACAAACTACTAGGCTATAGAAATTCAATGCACCCATTTCTAACAAACTCACTCAAGTTTCGGTTTTACCCTTTTTGTTATAAACATTTACCAAGGGTGGTTTCACATTGCCCTTCCTAGTATAATCATTCACAATAAGAGGCTTAACATCTCGTTCTCTCTCAAAACAATTACAATAAACCATATCGTCTGTATTTCTAGTAGGACATCCATGTCTTTACGTTACTATACAAAATTGTATTCAACTATTAAATTAATTCTCGAAAAAATGTTCCATAGGTGAAAAATCGTTGTTGTAAATTAGTTCAAAGTGACTTTGAAAATGGTGCTAGAATTTTGCTTGACGGTAGGATATTGTGGTACTGATTTGATATTATTCTGAGTCTGTTAAATAAATTCTTGTCATTACCTTTTACTAAAATCTAATGAACCTGCTTTTACTTGATGAAAAATAAAACTTTCTGGCGTTTCTATGTTTTTTGCAATATTTGTAGGTCCCAGGATATGAAAATGGAAATTTTTGTTGGTCCAACCATTTTATCTGATGTAACAACTGACATGGAGTGCTACAAGGTATTCTTATCTCTTTCTGTTAAAATATCGTCATTATTTTGACAGCATTCTGTTGCACATTAATTGTAATGGCGATATTTTGTGTCAACAGGAAGAATTTTTTGGACCAGTACTCCTTTGTATGCAGGTACTACCCAATTCCTCATCCACTTGGTAATATTGCACGTTGTCTTCATCGGGGTGTCTTATTGTTTCTTTTGGTTTTACCGGCAGGTTGACAACCTAGAGGAGGCTATATCCATTGTAAACAGAAACAAGTACTTCTTTAACTCTAGTAAACTGAGGTGGTGAAGTAAAATAAGCTCATTCAACCATATATTCAACCGGACTTTTTATTAGAATATTTTAGTTTTGCAAAGTTATTAGAAAAGTATGATGGTTTTCAAACTAATTAGAGAAATACGGTTGTTTTGTCTGTTTGAGGTTAGAAGTCGAGAGTTGAGAATTCAACGAAGATGGTGTTGGATCGATATGGCAACCCTAAAGGAGGTGAATAGCGTTTAATTAAACTTTTTTTCTAAATTAACCTAATTAAACTAATTAATACATTTTTTATAAATAATAAGAAAAATTCAAACTCGACACCGTAATTTTTATAGTGATTCGGCCAAACTCGACCTACTCCACTCCCCAAGCGCATCTTGGAAATTTGAATAAAATCTTTCCGATTCTTTCCACATATTAGAGCCCAACCATTACACCACCGCTCCTTTTACGAATTCAAGAGCAAACCCGATTCTTTCCACGATTTAGGATCAAACCGTTACAAATGTTGGAATTTTTTAAGAACACAATACAACTCTCACTAGAGTGGATTTACAAGTTTAAGTACTCAACAAGTTTATCCTCACAATACAATAACACTCTCTCAAGAATAAGATGAAAAAAAAAATGGGAACTTAGAGAGGGTAACAATGAAACTTTTGAGTTTTGGAGGATTATGAAATGTAAAATTTGTTGGTTTAAAATTTGAAGAGGAAGATGGTTTATATAAGGATGGAAAAATTTTTAGAAACCACAATTAATTTGGACCATTGGATTTTGGAAAAGAAAAATCAATGGTGGAGATTTTAAATTAAACTAGTCGTTAGATACAAACAAAATATAATATTAAATTCCTTTTCTTTTGAAATTCCTTTTCTTTTTAAAATTAATTCAAAAAATAAAAACATACCATGTATAAAAAATTAGCCGTTAGACACGAACATAAAATAGTATTAAATTCATGTTCCTTTTAATTCATTTTCTTTTTAAATTCTTTCTCTTTAAAGTCAATCCAAAAATTAAAAAAAAAAAACATACCATGGGTAAAAAACTAGCCGTTAGACACAACCATAAAATAATATTAAACTTATTTTTCTTTTAATTCATTTTCTTTTTAAATTCATTCTTTTTAAAGTCAATCCAAAAATAAAAAACATACCATGTGTAAAAAACTAGCCGTTAGATTCAAACATAAAATAATATTAAATTTATTTTCTTTTTAATTTTTTTTTAATTTCAATTTTTTTTATTTTAAATCAATCCAAAAATAAAAAGTCCATCATATGTTAATCTCTTAATGATCCACCATTCAACCAATATGCTGCCACATGTCTACATGCAAATGGTTTGGTTATGTCACGTCATCCACTACGGTATTTTCTCTATAGACTTGTTTCGGTCATATCGTCTTCGTTTTAGCTCCGATTTGAGTGATTCAAGAGGTGTTAGAATCGTTGTTCCAAACTCTACGCTATGGACATATTAAAACACTAAGATTTTTCAGTTTGTTATTATCAAAATATTGATTAATTAATTAATTAAAATTAATCAATTTGAGATTAAGGGCCAAAAAGGCAACAATCTCCTCATTTTTTATGATGACAAACCATTCAAGAAAAATAGCTTGAAATACATGTAAACCATATGTAGCACATAATAAAATTCAACATATCACCATAAAAATCATTCTTGAAATTCACTTTGAAAAAAAATAAATTATCCCCCTAATTAATACAATCAAAATCATAACAAATTTATAACATATTTTTCTTAAACTTCTCCCATTTGGAATCATCAAAAAGAATAATTAAGAAAAATTTAGAACTACATAAATATTTCCCATAAAAACATGAACATAAATTTAGCACAACTCCTCCTAAGAATGTTAACACATGCTTTCCATATCTCCCCCTATCAAAATGCCTTCTAAAAGATTTAACAAGTAAAATTATAAAATCAAGAGGCATCACAATGAATAATACCTAGCTCAAGTCTATTTTTGCAAAAGTTTTCTTCATTCAAAGGCATGGTAAAAATATCCGCTAATTGATTATTAGATCCTACAAATTCAAGAGTAATATTATCATTTTGTACATGCTCTCTAATAAAGTGATGCCTAATATCAATATGCTTAGTCTTAGAATGATGTATAGGATTTTTAGTCAAATTAATAGCACTAGTATTATCACAAAATATAGGCACATTATCAAACTTTAATCCAAAACCACAAAGAGTTTGTTTCATCCAAAGAATTTGAGCACAACAACTAGCAACTGCAATATATTTCACTTCGGTAGTGGATAAGGCAACCGAATTTTGCTTTTTACTAAACCAAGAAACTAAGGAACTACCAAGAAATTGACAAGTCCCACTAGTACTCTTACGGTCAAGTACCCGCAAAATCCGCATCGGAATATTCTACCAAATTAAATTCAACATTCTACGATACCATAAGCCTAAATCAATAGTACCAAGAAAATATTTAAAAATTCTTTTAACAGCATGTAAATGTGATTCCTTAGGACAAGATTGAAATCTAGCACAAAGACATACACTAAACATAATATCGGGTCTACTAGCAGTTAAATAAAGTAAAAATCCAATCATACCTCTATAAGTTTTATATCCACACACTTACCTTTTTCATCCTTGTCAAGCTTAGTGGATGTGTTCATAGGAGTTTTTGCAATTTTACCTTCATTGAATTTGAACCTTTTGAGCAAATCCCTCGTGTATTTTTCTTGACTTATGAAAATACCATCCTTGAGTTGTTTGATTTGGAGTCCAAGGAAGAAATTAAGTTCTCCTATCATACTCATCTCAAACTCACTATGCATACACTTAGAAAATTCTTCACACAAAGATGGATTAGTAGAACCAAAAATAATATCATCCACATATATTTGTACTAAAAGCATATCATTTTCTTTAGTCTTAATAAAAAGTGTAGAATCAATTTTACCCATTTTAAATCCATTCTCAAGCAAGAAATTACTAAGTCTATCATACCAAGCTCCCGGATCTTGTTTTAAGCCATAAAGGGCTTTTTTCAACTTATAGACATGATTAGGAAAATCAAAACTTTCAAACCCCGAAGGTTGTTCTACATAAACTTCCTCCATGATATAACTATTTAAAAATGCACTTTTCACATCCATTTGATACAAAATGAAATTCTTATAAGAAGCAAAAGCAAGCAACATTCTAATAGCTTCTAATCTAGCAACGGGTGCAAAAGTTTCTTTATAATCTATTCTTTTCTATTGACAATAACCTTGAGCTACAAGTCTAGCTTTATTTCTAATGATATTTCCATTTTCATCCATTTTATTTCCAAAGACCCATTTAGTTCCAATTATAGAAACATGAGAGGGCCTAGGGACTAACTCCCAAACTTTATTCCTTCAAATTGATTTAATTCTTCTTGCATAGCTAAAATCCAAAATTCATCATTTTCGGCATCTTTAAAATTTTTTGGTTCAATTTGAGAAACAAAAGCAAGATTATTAAACATATTAAGAGAGGAACGAGTTTTCACATCTTGTTCGGGATCACCAAGAATTAATTCTTTGGGATGAGAACGAGCATAACTCCACTCTTTAGGCATGGATGAAGAACCAACTTCGTTCTTTTCGATTAAGCTCACCTCTTGCTTACTTGAAATAATTTCCTTACCTTTGTCAGTAACAAGTAAATCTCCAAAATCTCCTTCTAAAACATCACTATAAATAGGCTCATTAGAAATAACATTGCAAAATTCATCAAATACTACATGCATAGATTCCTCAATTACTAAAGTTCTTTTATTGAAAACTCTATAAGCTTTACTAGTAAAGAAATAGCCAAGGAAAATACCAACATCCGTCTTAGAATCAAATTTTCCAAGTTTTTCTTTGCTATTCAAAATAAAACATTTGCAACCAAAAACTTTGAAATACCCAATATTTGGAATTTTGTTATGCCAAAGTTCATAAGAAGTTTTATCCAAAGAAGGTCTAATTAAAACTCTATTTAAAACATAACAAGTGGTGTTAACGGCTTCCACCCAAAAGTATGTAGGTAAACCATACTCATGCAACATTGATCTAGCAAATTCTTGCAAAGTACGATTTTTTCTTTCAACTACACTGTTTTGTTGAGGAGTTCTTGGAGTGGAGAAATTATGAGAAAAACCATTTTCTTCACAAAAAGTTTCAAAAGCATTGCTATCAAATTCTCCTCCATGATCACTCCTAATTTTAGAAATCAAAAAACTTTTTTCATTTTGAACTCTTTTTTCAAAACTAGAAAAGTTTTTCAAAGCATCATCCTTATGTTTTAGCACCAAAACCCAAATAAATCTTGAAACATCATCAACTATCACAAAGGAATAATAGTTCCCTCCAAAACTAGCAATTCTAGAAGGGCTAAATAAGTCAAGGTGTAATAATTGAAGGGGTCTAGTTGTAGAGATTATATTTTTAGATTTGAAAGAGGACTTAGTTTGCTTACCCATTTGACAAGCATCACAAACTTTGTTTTCAAATTTAAATTTGGGAAGACCTCTAACCAAAGAATTCTTGGAAATATTTGAAATTAAGTGCAAGCTAGCATGTCCTAGTCTTCTATGCCATAACCAAGAATCATTATGCAAAACCGATAAACATTTATCGTTAATAAGACAATCATTCAAATCAATAGTATAAACATTTTCATCTCTATTTCCAACAAATATAACTTTTATATCACTAGCATTTTCAATGATGCAATTCTTTTTATCAAACACAACTCTAAAGCCTTTATCACATAATTGACTAATACTAAATAAATCATGCTTCAAACCATCAACCAAAAGTACATTTTCAATTAAAATAGAAGATTCATTACCTGTACTACCTTTACCAATTATTTTACCTTTCTTGTTGTCACCAAAGGTTACAAGACCTCCATCCTTTTTGGAGAGAGAGACAAACTTGAATGGGTCTCCCATCATGTGCCTCGAGCAACCACTATCCAAGTACCACTTGTTTTTCTTAGAGGCTTTCAAACAAACTTGCAAACACAAATGTTCAAGTTTGATTCTTTAGTACCCACACTTGTTTGGGTCCTAGATGGTTAGCATGGACAAACTTGGGAATCCATTTCATTTTTATATAAACATTTAAGACATTGGATTGAGACAAGTAACAAGAATAAGTTGTATTTCCAAACTTGCCACATGAGAAACAAACAACATTATGCAAAGATTTATCTCTTACAACAAATTTATGCACTCTACTTTTATTGGAGAAATTATTCTTTGGAGCATTGTGAAACTTTGTCCTTTGAGAAAAATTTCTTCTTGGAGAAGTAGTATGAGCATATTTCAATTTAAAACACTTAGGTCTAATATGGCCCTCAACACCATAATAATGACATATAGGCACAAAGTTAGATTTAACATGCTTAGACACAACCTTAGGCATATTAAGCTTAGGCATATTATGAGATGCTTTAACAAAGATAGTTTTAGAGCTTGAAGGAGTAGAACATTCATTAATATAGCCTAAACCTCTTTTATCACCAAAAGGCTTGCCTACTTCAATTATCTTGTCTAATCTTTGAGCACCTATTGTCAACTTTTTAATAGATTCTTTAGCCTTATCAAGTTCTTGCAAAGCACTAAATTCCTTTTCTTTGAGTAATTTAATCAAATTATCTTTTTCACAACTATCATGCTCAAGAAATTTAACTTTGTCAAGCAAGGCATTTTTCTCATCACAATCAAAAGCATGCTTGTCACAAGAGATATTCATTTCATCAATATGCATAGCATCATTCTCATTCTCTTTTAAGCAAGTAATTTCTTCAAGCCAAGACACATTTTTACTAGATAAAATATTGTATTTCTTTTTAAGCACAACATACTTAGAACTAAACTTTTCTAAATCATTTTGCATATTTTAAAAAGCTTCGAACAATTCATTATAAGAAAGAGGTTCTAGAGTTACCTCATCATTTTGTTCATCCTCTTTGTCACTATGAGCCATGAAGCAAAAATTGGCCACTTCTTCATTATCACTCCCACTTTCGCTTTCATCGCTATCATCCCAAGTAGCTTTCCTTTCTTTCTTCTTCGATTTCTTGGATGATTTGAGAAAAGGACAATCTGTTCTAATATGATCCGGCTTCTTGCATTCATAGCATATTACCTCATCCTTTTTGCTCTTTTCACCTTTTGACTCCTTTTGGTTGGAGAGATGCTTCTTGAATTGCTTCTTTCTCTTGATGAAGTTCCTATACTTACGTGAAAGATAGGCAATATCATCTTCATCAAGCTCATCTTCATCTTAGGAGTCAACTTCTAAAGAGATGGTCTTTAAAGCTATACTCTTTTCTTTCTTTTTCTTCTCATCCTCCATGTTTTTCTTGATCTTTATCTCATGCGTCAACAACGAGCCCATGAGTTCATCAATGGAGAGAGATTTGAGATCCTTTGCCTCTTGAATGGCGGTGACTTTAGCCTCACATTGTTTAGGCAAAGACCATAATAGCTTCTTTATCTTCTCTAGATTTGAGTACTTTTTTCCAAGTCCTAAAGCATTGATAATGTTAGTAAATCTAATAAACTTATCGGAAATAGCTTCATTTTCATCAATTTTAAACATTTCATATTGATGAACTAACATGTCAATCTTTGTTTCTTTTACTTGACTAGTTCCTTCATGAGTAATTTCTAATTTATCCCATATCTCTTTAGCGGTTTTGCAAATAGACACTTTATTATACTCAACTTCATTCAAAACACAAAATAAGCAATTAATAGCTTTGGCATTTAAAGAGCATGTTTTTTTTTCATTTATTGACCATACTTCCTTAAGTTTTATAGTACTAACACAGTCAACATCTTTTGTTGGAATTTTAAAACCTTCCTCAACAATATCCTATAAATCATAATCAATAGAAAACAAGAAAAATCTCATTCTATTTTTCCAATAACTATAATTAGTTCCATTAAAGAAAGGAGGCTTTGTAATAAATTGACTATCGGTAAAAGGGATAAAACCTAAAGTTGTCATAGCTCAAAAACAATTAAGTTTATCAAGAAATAAATATTTCAAGAAGAGCAACCCGCTTTAATACCAATTGTTGGATCGATATGGCAACCCTAGAGAGGGGTGAATAGGGTTTAATTAAACTTTTTTTCTAAATTAACCCAATTAAACTAATTAATATACTTTTTATAAAAAATAAGAAAAATTCAATTTATGCAACAAATAAGATGACAAAAATGTGATAATTTAACTCTATCAAATTTTAGTAAATAAATAAGAACAAACTAAAACATACAATAAATTGCTTAACTTAATTGTAAAAATAAAAAGGAAAGAGTTAGAGAAGAAGACACCGTAATTTTTATAGTGGTTCGGTCAAACTCGACCTACTCCACTCCCCAAGGGCCTCTTGGGAATTTAATAAAATCTTTCTTGACTCTTTCTACGGATTAGAGCCCAACCGTTACACCATCGCTCATTTTACGGGTTCAAGAGCAAACCCGATCCCTTCCACGGTTTAGGAACAAACCGTTACAAATGTTGAAATTTTTTAGGAACATAATACAACTCTCACTATGGTGGATTTACAAGGTTAAGTACTCAACAAGTTTATCCTCACAATACAATAACACTCTCTCAAGAATAAGATGAAAAGAAAAAAAAAATTGAGAACTTAGAGAGAGCAATAATGGAACTTTTGAGTTTTGGAGAATTATGAAATGTAAAATTTGTTAGTTTAAAATTTTGAGAGGAAGATGGTTTATATAGGGATGGAAATTTTTTTAGAAACCACAATTAATTTGGACCATTGAATTTTGGAAAAGAAAAATCAATGGTGGAGATTTTAAACTAAACTAGTCGTTAGATACAAACAAAATATAATATTAAATTCCTTTTCTTTTGAAATTCATTTTCTTTTTAAAATTAATCCAAAAAAATAAAAAAACATATCATGTGTCAAAAACTAGCCATTAGACACAAATATAAAATAATATTAAATTCATTTTCTTTTTAAATTCATTCCTTTTCAAATCAATCCAAAAATTAAAAAAAAATATCATGTGTAAAAAACTAGCTGTTAGACACAAACATAAAATAATATTAAATTTATTTTTCTTTTAATTCATTTTCTTTTTAAATTCATTCCTTTTCAAATCAATCCAAAAATTAAAAAAAAATATCATGTGTAAAAAACTAGCCGTTAGACACAAACATAAAATAATATTAAATTTATTTTCCTTTTAAATTTCTTTTAAATTTCAATTTTTTTTTATTTTAAATTAATCCAAAAATCAAAAGTTCATCATATGTTAATCTCTTAATGATCCACCATTCAACCAATATGCCGCCACATGTCTACATGCAAATGGTCTGGTTATGCCACGTCATCCACCACGGTATTTTCTGTATAGACTTGTTTCGGTCTTATCGTCTTCGTTTTAGCTCCGATTTGAGTGATTCAAGAGGTGTTGGAATCGTTGTTCCGAGCTCTACGCTATAGACATATTAAAACACTAATATTTTCAGTAATTAAAAAA